>NW_027527429.1:8407699-8464582 GCF_008692635.1 Crocuta crocuta
GACCCCCCCCCCCTCCCGTGTCTCTCTCTCAAATCCCAGCCACACAATCTCACCTCCCCCTAATGCGGGGCTTTCCTGTCCACCCCACATGCTTTCGCTCAGATCCCCTGAGCCTCCGGCTCTCCAGTGTTCTCTGTGCTTTGCTGGCGACCAAGATAGGTGACCACGAAGGAGAGCCCAGGGCCGGGGCCGGTGGAGGAAGGAAGCAGGCCGGGCTCCCACAGCATAGTGAGAACATGGGCCCCCTTTCGCAGAGGAGGATACGGGGCCATCTTATCTGTTCAGGTATCTGCCTCCTGCACCAGGCAGCGCCTGCGGTTGGGATGGAGCCTTAATTCATCACCGCACCGCATCTGCCGGACCTAGTGAGGTACCTGTTGTCCACAGGAGATCTAGAAGGATTCCTTGCACGAGCACAGGGCAGTGGGCCTTCTGCGGCGACGCTGGGGACAGTGGCCCGTGCCTGAGGGGCCGTGGTGAGCAAGCCCGATGTAAATTTGTGACAGAGCATGCAGTGACAGTCCTCTCGCTCCTGAGGAGTCTGGCCCTGCTGGTTGACGTCATTCAGGGCTGAGTCATTCTCGGGGCTCCCACTCACGCCCGGCATCCTCACTCACACTCTGAGGGGGAGCTCTCGTGCTGTGGCACAGTCATCTCGGCTGTGGGCTCTGGATGTTTCCCTCTGAACTAACCGCAGTGGTTACTGGAACCATGTCCCCTCCAGTCCCCTCCACAAGCTTTCTTGCCTTCATCTCTAAACTTGGGGGGTTTCCCCGGGGATCCGAGCCTTCACGCCCATGAGGCCGGCACACATTCTGGTTCCCAGACTCAAGGTGCGACGAGACCACAGGAGCCTTCATTTTTTCCGGGACTTAACCTCTGGGCTGAGGACCCCGGTCTTGGTTAAGTCAGGGTTTCTCCTCTTTCGCCAGGATTGCACGAGTGTAGGGGTGAGGCCGTGTAGGGAGTGTGGGGCCGGTCAGCCTCCAGTCCTTGAGACTTCTCGGATCCGTGCTGAGTGACACCCACAGAGGTGGCCTGGACCATCAGCTCCCACAGGCTGTGTTTACCCGTCCGCATCCCTCCCAGCTTGGATGCTCAAAGGCTTCCTCCCTCTTCATGAACTCAGGGTTCAGCTGTGTCCCCTGAGGAAGAAACCCCAGGCTGATTGGAGGAGGCACCTGATGGTTTTCTTTCCACCACCTTTGGGTGCACAGGGGTCAGACAAGTGCTCCCACGCCAGGCTGGACCGCTGGGGTCCCTGGGAGGCTTGACGCACTGCCCTGGGCTCTACTCAAGCAGGGGAGCATCCCCACCGTCCTCGCTTTCTGATCCCCACACCCTACCTGGGGCTCGGTCATACCTCTGTGGGCACAGATGGGCAGGCGCGGGGCTCCCTCTCAAAGACCCATCGGCATCTTGGGGTGTTTGCAAGGGAACCGTTACACTGAGGCAAGTGAGGCCAGGAGGGGCGGGGAGAACAGCGAAGAGCAGGCAGAAGACGATGGTGGCCCCGGGGCCTTGACAGTTGTTGGACAGAAGCTCTGTGCCCTGTGGGGCCGGAGTGGCCCACGATCCAAGGGTGGCCGCATGGAGTGCAGGATTCCTTGGGCATTTGTTAGGGGACAATGAAGGATCTAGAAGAGAAACTTGAGGGGCAGCTGCTCTTGCAAGGAGAATCCTGTAGATGCCCCCCCCCCCAAACAAGGTTCCCTGGTCCCGGTTGTTAAGCTCACAGAAGTTCCAGGAAAAACCATACAGTCACGTGTAGGAGGGCTGTTGATTGACTCCTTTCCACAGCAGGTTTGTCCCCGTCCGGTGTCCAGTCTTAGGTAATTTCCATCACTGCCCTGAGAAGCCTTCTCGGTCCTTCCTGGAACCCCGGTAGCCCAGGGATATTGCTGTGTGAGCGACGGATGACGAAGGTGTCCCAGCAGAGAGGTTTCTTGCCTCATAATTCTCACTCGTCCTTCCTACTGGGTCTGGGGGAGGAAGGCAGGCAGAGCAGGGCCGGCCTGGGGCACCGCGCCTGGCTCGCCACGGCCCGCGTCCCGGCACAGAGCCCGAGGGGGACTCAGCTCTCCAGGCTCTTGCTTCTTCACTCCATTGTTGCCTCTGTTGCCTTGATCCCGGCTCCCTGGGCCAGGGGTGCCCAGAGACAAACATGGGACCCCTGTCCATTCCAGAAAACTCCTGAGTCCAGACATCTCACAGGGACCCAAGCTCAGGGACTGGCTGAACCTCTCGATCCCCCCGTGGGCCGACTACTGGGGGAGGGAGGAGGAGCACAGGAAGTGGGCCGCGCCAGAGCACCTGCCTGCCAGGTCTAAGGCAGTGTCCCTGGAGGGAACCAGCCAGAATGCTGTGCCCCCACCCCCCACCCCCTGGGTGGGGCCTGGCATGGGCTGGCTTAGGTTGTGGAGAGGCCTTGCCCTGGGACAGACACACATGGCTCCAGCCCAAGCGTTCCTCTGAAGGCCTCCATCAGGGCTTTGGTTTCCTTATCTCTACATCAGTGGACTCAGGGTATCTTTCTCTGCAGGGCCATCCTCTGCCCTGTGACCACGTGGGGCCCCCTTCATTCAGAAGGGGCAATAACTACCCCTTTGCCCAAGCCAGCATCCCCAGGAGACAGCAATCAGGGCTCCCTACGGCAGAGGGAGGCTGTGGCAGCAGGAGGAGGGGTGAGGTCTTGCTATACGGCGCTGAGTGTCGGGCTGGGACCTTTCACTGAGCAAAGCACCCTGCTGACCGTGGGTCCTGGCCCCTCAGAGGGCAGCTGCCTAGCTCCACAGTTGTACCCGGCCATCGGTGTCCGGCCGGGTCAGGACTGTGTTCCCGCAGCCTCCCTGGGGGCGGCTCTAGGCGCTGGGAGAGAATCCCAGCTGGAGGGGAAGGCTGTCTGCAGGGGCTCCTCTGAGCCTCCTGGGCCTCCTGGCCTCCACGTCCTCCCTAACTCCCTTCCCGGCAGGCCCCAGTATAGCCGGAGCTACTCCTGTTTTCCACCCAGGACAGAAGGAAGAAAAGCCTGGACCAGCCAGAAATGGGGGCATCCATGTTTATACTCTCCTGCGTGCCCAGCTCAGCCACACACACACACATGGCTGCCTGCACTGGGCTGGCCGGCACGCGGCCCCCTAGGAAGGTGAACACTGGCTGAGGGTGGGGAGGGATGACGGCCTCCGAGAACTCGCAGAGCACAGGCCCTCTGCCCTCCCAAAGGAGGGCACAGCCTGGTGCGTTCAGGGTCCAGAATTACACTTTCCTTTTGGCCCCTGTAGACTTCTTAGTGTTGATGATGGCCTTCCTGTAGGGCAAGTTCATGATCTGAAGACAGAATTTCTGACTGGTGCCTCTTCTCTAGGATTTACAGGCCAGCGGAGCCCCGATTCCTCTCACGGATGGTCTTGAGTTTACAGATGATTATAAAGTGAACGCAGTCTGCCAGAAAACCCCAACCTTGAGCTCTAAACTCTAACGCCAAGGGCAGGTGGGGAGATGAGCAGAGCGGGACACCCTCCATAAGAACTTTCTGGAGTCCACCGCCTGCTCGGGAGGGTCAGTCCTACCCAGAGTGGAGCCTCTGCCGGGCCCTGGTCCAGGAACAAGCCAAAGAACTTGCCCTCAGGGTGGGGGCTTCCTCCCCACCCCCTGCTTCCCCAAGCCATCTGCACCCCCGGGCTCAGTGCGCAGGAATCCAGGGTGCCACCCACATCAAGGGCAGGGAGACTGGTTCTTTCTCGAGCCCAGCAGGACCCTTTGACCCTAGGCCTGCTGGATATCGCTCTGAGTGCTGCTGGGGTGGGGATGACAGTCTGGGGAGACGGCTGTGGGTCGGGGGGAGTGGTAACTCCTCCCCAGACACACGTCTATCCAAAAAAGTCCAGATATCACCTCCGCAGATGGGCTGCCTCACTGCTGCAGCCTCTTTGCTGCCTGGGGTGGGGTGGGGGCGGAATCCTGGCGGTGACTCTGTTTTCAGAGTCAGAACGTGCCCTGCATAGGGTGCCCAACTTTCACGCTTACTCCCTTGCTCCTTCACCTGACTCTTTACCCCCAAATTCCTCCTGTCCATTCTCTCTTTACACGAACACACACACGTGCGCGCGCGCGCGCGCACACACACACACACACACACACACACTCATCCCTGAAAGGACCCTCAGACACTTTACTCGGGGCTCCAGGGGCCTCTGGCCTCTAGCTCAGTTGCCCTGGAAGATACTATGAATGTCTATGGAGCCAGTGGCACAAGGGACGACTTCTGTGGCCTTGGGGACCTGGGCAGTCTGGAGGGGACAGTCCTCACAGGACAAGAGAAGTGGACCACTTCAAGGTCGCCCCGGAGCAGTCTCACCCTGTTTGGTTTGGAAACTTCTCTGGGAAACATCTGGGGCTTGTCATTCCCAGGCTCCGTCACTCACACCTGTGGACCTTCCTGGCTCTCCATGACCCGTGATAGCTTCTGCTCCCCCGGCCACCAGCCTTTCAGTCAGAGCTGCCCAGGGACAGAACTGTGCGATGTCCTTTCATGTAAGAAAACCAATGACCCAGTTCCTTGGAGCCACAGGGAAGGACTCCCGCCACGCAGAGCACCCCAGCCTCCCCGCCGCGGCACTAGAAAGGCTGGGTTCTCAGAGGCTCAGCCAGGCCCCAGGGCTAAGAAGGCTCATTGGTAGCTGGTCCATCGCTGTCCATCTTGCAAGATGTATGATGCTTCCAAGCCCAGGTGGGGAGACAGGAGTCACATCGTAGCCTACTTTCCTTCCCAAGTGCTATTTGGAGGCAACATTTAATAAGCTCTTAAGAAAGGCCAGGCTCTCCTGCTTTAACTGGGAGCTGTTTACTGAGACCCGAAAGAGATGCAGCTGGAATCAAGGTTCTTATGAACAAATGATTGGACTTGGAGGCCTTATTTTCTCCCACCCAAATGATGTCCTTCAGTGGCTCAAGAGGAACACAAAGAAACAAGGTCATGAGATTCCATAGAGAGCTCATGGCTGTCCCAGTGCCTTTGATGGTGGCTGGGTACAAGGACCCAGAGCCTCTGCCCCCCGCTAGGGATTCTGTAGAGTTTTATAGTTTCCGGAACTGGGGGAAACAAGCCAAAAGAGTACCTGGAATCTTCACTTACTCTCCTCCTGATTCCAGTTCCCCAGCACCAGCCAGTTAAACTGCCCCAGCCTTTCTTTCCTTCAGATGAAATGCCCTCAGGAACGGGCAAGTCTTTTTCAACACAATAGGAGATATTTGTTAAAACTGTTTCCCAGAGAAATGGGGCCAAAGGCCAAGGTATGCAAGGCTGGCTCAACCATTTTTTGGTCATCTGGTTATAGAAGGAGAACTCTGATTGTACTTCTTATACATTTTAAGAGTAAATGGCATTACATGGTCTTTTGTAAAGAAAACCGATCCCATCTGAAGCCCAGTCTAGTGGCTTCCCTTCAGGTAGTGGCTCAGAAGGTTTGCCTGGCCAACTTTTTATGTGAGGTTTCACCCGAGCCCCTGATTACTAATATGGGAACAATGAGCCAAATTTTAAAGGATTCAAACATCTTGCTCTCCTGGGTAAATTCTCTATTTTATTTGGTGATTTCAACAACAGCTACACTGCGTAGTTTATAGATTTTGAGAAATTAGCATTAATATTCTCCTAGATGACGACTTTTGGCAGGTGATTTTTTTTTTTGAACAAGCTAGGGCAAGACTTTTCAATGGCTTAAGTTTTTACCCAGAATCCACACACACAATTACAAATTATTATATACTATGTTTTTATTTAGTGTTTCCAATGTACATCATAAGGCCCAACCTAGAATCAGGGCCATCTTATTCAAGGAAACCAATTTAAAGTTTGTTAAGTTTGTCTTTAATTTGTTAACGTGTGTTTTACAATTTATTTTTTTGTATTTAAATTTTCAAAAAAATGTTTAATTATCTTAGAGAGAGACAGAGTGTGAGCGGCGGGGGCGGGGTGGGGGGCAGAGAGAGAGGGAGACACGGAATCCGAAGCAGGCTCCAGTCTCTGAGTTGTCAGCACAGAGCCCAACACAGGGCTCAAACACACAAACCATGAGATCATGACCTGATCTGAAGTCGGACGCTTAACCGACTGAGCCACCCAGGCGCCCCTGTCTTACAATTTATTAATAAGCTTAGGATACTAGAGATCTGGCTCAGTTTAGACCAAAGAGTTATATAAGAAGAATCATCATAAATATTAATTAATTGCCACTTAGTCTCCAGGCAACCCACCTAATAAGCTTATGGTAACTTGAGTGATAAATAAGATTCCAGTAATTCATTTTTGGGTTATGACAAGCTTTGACCAATTTGTCTTTAGGGATCATGCTAGACTCAAAGTTTTTATAGATAACTGATTTCTATAAGCTGAAACCTGCTTCCTGATGCTTTCCTTGCTGCTCTGAGTGGGCGGGACCAGTAAAGGCATCACTGTCAGTAAGATGTTCTTGATTTCCCCTCCCAAGATTTAGCACTGGCCCCTCCTCACCTTCACATATGGGCTGGTCCTTTGCCTTGATCCTTCCTTTGCCTTTTGTGACTTGCATTCGACCTCTGACCAGCTCTTTTCTGTCTTTCCCGGTTCCAATCTGCCTGCCAACCCTGTTACTAGATCTCTTTCCCAGTTAGCTCCTAGATTATTTTCTTACACTATGAATTCTTTTCTACAAACCTGCAAGCTTTCTCCTCTGTCCTTACCCTGATGGCTACCTCTCTTGTATCTCCATGGAGAGTGGGTGGCATCTTTGAGTACCCCAACTCTTGGGCCCAAAACGGAACCACTTTCTCCCCAGCCAAATCCTGGAGCCCAGTGCTGTCTCTCCCTCTGAATTCTCTCATAACCCATCTAGTCCCGGCGTGGACTCCACAAACAACATCCTTGCTCTTACCTACTTCATTTCGGTCCCCTGGTCTCCTAAGCACTGGTGGAACCCACATTTCCTCTCATCTCTCCTTCACCCTCAGTTCAGGCACCGTCTCCTCCAAGAAGACTTAGAGTATAAAGCAAGTTTTATTCATCTGTGTATCCCCAGTGCCGCACACATGGCACTTCCTCATAAATATTTTACTGCTTTATCCATGAACCGAAATATCATACTTAAAGTTGGATCTTTCTGAAATGGCAAATTAACAACAGTTTGTCTCCCTAGCATCAAACTCAAGAAACAGGACTCATTCGGGCTGCCTGGGTGGCTCGGTCAGTTAAGCGTCCGACTTCGGCTCAGGTCATGATCTCACGCTTCGTGAGTTCTAGCCCCGCTTCGGGCTCTGTGCCGACAGCTCAGAGCCTGGAGCCTGCTTTAGATTCTGTATCTCCCTCTCTCTCTGCCCCTACCCTGCTCATACTCTGTTTCTCTCAAAAATAAATAAAACATTAAAAAAAAGGAAATAGGACTCATTCTCCTTCTACCATATTCCATTCTGCTTCTACAAAGAAGATATCTTTAAATACTTGGGCTAGTGACTTTATTCTCTGTGGCTGGCTAGATTTAATTTTCATTTGCCCATTTTACAGAAGTGTAGGGAAAGAGAATTTCCTTTTATCGTTTGCATTTTCTCTCCTGTGTGTTTCTGATTAAATTGTCAACTGCTTGTTTATTTGCATAGTTTTCATCATAGTAAAAGATTCCATCCAAGTGTATTTCCTTCAAGTTACAGTATAGCTTATGTATTATTCTATTTAGCTAAAACTCAAATGTAATTTTTTTCATGCAAGGTACACCATAATTAACCAAATGTTCACCATCATAAGCACTGTGATTTTCATTTCTCACTTGTATTCTCCAAAGGATTCATTCTTCAGTTGTTTTTATCGCATTTGGGACTCATTGAAAACGACATGACTTTTGGAATGAAGGCTGCAGAAATATTTTCAAATTTTTCAACTGCATCCTGAGGTGGCCGGGGGGTCTGGGGACTTCCCCCTGCCCCTGGCATGAGTAATTGGATTGTGCCATATGATGGGAAAGTGACTATGTCAGTGTCACTGGCTCAGGCCAAATTTGCAAGTCCCCTGGCTCTGTCCTCCCTGGATGTCTGTTGAACGATCTGCCGACTTTTCTCCTGCTAAGGGCCCTGGGTGTGGGGTGCTTGGAACACCAGGACTGCGGATGGGGGGCGGACAGGTGGCCACAAGTCAGCTGTGCAATGACAGAACTGCATAGGATCTACAGGTGGTTCAGGTGTGTGTGTGCGCGTGCACGCATATGCATAGTTTTCTGACTTTAGGTCTCCTTACACATTTGCATGGTTTCTGTGATTGTGATTTGGTGTGATTTGATCATACATGTATGGTAAAATGATGGAATGCGAATAGCTTGTTCTGCGAGTTTTCTGCAAGATGAGCAAATATTTATAATAAATTTTAACTTGATAAACAAGCGATGTCTTGTGATACGAGTAGCATGTGATGCCAAATGTCACATGATCACAACCAAGCCAGTGGTTCTCTCTCTCTCTCTCTCTCTCTCTCTGGGATTGTGGGTGATTGCCTCCCATGCTCAGATGCTCGGTCTCAGGCCATGGTGTTTGGCAGAAGTCAGGGATTTTTCAGAACGTTGGAAGGTGCCCACAACTGGCACGAGTGTATTTTTTGTCATTTCAAAGCACCTATGGACAGTCCTTTGCTTTTCCATCCAAGAGTGAGCTTAGGAATGCTTTGCTTCATTCTAGGTCAGGCTGCCTGCAGATGGGGACCCTTTCTTCTGCTGCCTTATTGCCAGTTACATTCAATACAAAACAAGAGTTTATTAATACTGTTCTGTAGTCAAAATCCGTTGATACGATGGCCCCCGTGCAGAAAAAGATCCCATTGAGCCGATAGCAGTGCTTCTATTAGTGATAGTGAAAGTCGTCCTACACGATAACTCTCCTCTCATCTCCCTCACACCAGCCACAAAGGTTTTCAAAACTAAGTGCAAGTTAATTTGTTTATTTTTCTTTATATTTTGTATTTCCTTTATTATTTTGTTTTAGATTACAGTATTATAATCACTGTGATTATAATCACTTTTCTCTGAATATTTTTGGGGTGTGGAATGAATCATCTGAGTTTCCATTATTTCTTCCGGGGAAATTTGCTTTGATATACAAGTACATCACTTTGATATACAAGTATATTCACTTTGGATTACAAGCATGTTTCCGGCACGAATTATGCTCACAAACAAGGTTTTACTGTATTTGAACGTGTCTGTGGGAGAATGAGTGTATGTGTGTGTGTGTGTGTTTCCTTGGAGGTGTGTGTATGAGGTGGGGGTCGTCTTTATGCCTGTGTACACGTATGTTCGGGTGAGTTTGTGTGTGTTTCTAGGTTTGGGTATGCCTCTGGGTGTGTACGTGAGGGGGTGCATGCCATGTGCATGTGTGTCTAGGGGTGGGTGTGCATGATTCTGGCTGTGAGCCCGTGAAGGTCAGAGGAAAGACCACCACACACAGCCTAGTTATCTGGACTCGGGGACTGAACTCACTGGGCAAAGCCCCCTTTATGGCAAGGTAGGTGCTACCCATAGGAAGCCCCCTTGGAGCCATTCAGAAGGAGAGACTTCCTGACGGAGAAAATAATGAACAGACACACGGAGTCCCATCATCCTTCGCCGCCTGGGCCCCTCGTGCACCCAGGAGGCCGGGCCGGGGTTGTGGGATGCTGCCGAGCCCGGGGACCACACACCCGCGTTGCAACAGGCCTGCTTCGCGTAACCTGAAGCCCCTTCTCTGATATGTTCCAGACATTCCCACATGCTGACAACCAAGTGCAGCCCAAGTAACACGCAGCCCCTTTGTCTCACCGTGGTGCTGGGAGCCTTTTCTTGGAAATGTGTTCCACTGCGGTGTTGAAGCCAGGGCGCCGCCAGCCATCCGTGAGGGCAAGAGGGAAAGCACCCGCCCCACCCCCAGGTGTGTGCTCCCAGACCGCAGAGGCTCTGCAGTGAAGACTGCTGTGTGTGCTCGTTTGTCTGCGTGGAGAAAAGGAGGGACCCGGGTGCATTCTGGAAGCCAAGGAGGATCAGGGCATCCTGGGCACAGTCCGCTGGAAGCAAACACCCTGGGCCAAAACCCCGACAGAACAATGTCCTTCCCTGGGGGTGGGGCAGGGAGGGAAACCCACAGAACGAAGAGAAGGCCAGTCCCCAAAGCTTCCCCACCAACCCGGGGTGGCCAGCTCCTCCGTGCTTGTCAGGGACTGGTCTGGGGGATCCGGTATCCCAGGGGTCCCCACCTTGGGCACCCAGGACAGCTGGTCACCCTAGCCCCCATCCCAGGCAGCACTGGGGTCTCCTGAGGGGAAGCTGGCTTTTGCCCAGGAAGTATCCTCACTGAGTGCACTGTGTGGGGCCCAAGGTTTGGGGCATGTCTCGAGATTTTGCTCAGCACCCCCAGACTGGCCAAGTCAGGGTTTTCCTGCTATTTTTGGCCTGTGTCCACCTTCCCTCATACCAGGAACTTAGGGTTGGGGTTTTTGGTGGTAGACTCGGGCTGGTAACAGCTGTTGGTCACCTCAGTTTGGTTTCCACACTTACCTCCCCAAGGTCCTGGGGCAGAAAAAGTCAATGGAGCCGGGGCGCGGAGGGGGTTGCTGCTGAGAGAACGCTTCGGAACCCAAGCATTGATTTTGACATTGTGGCACTTGGTTTGGTGAGAGAAGTGGGAGAGGTCCTGGCCCTTTTGCAGACTGAGGTTTTGTGATTCTAGAGCAAGAGCTGTGTCAGAAGGCACCAAGTTCTGTCATCTGAGGAGGAAGGCAATTAGCCTTTTGTGTGAAGAGGTTCAGAGGAGAAAGAGCCCGGGTGGGGAAGGGCCCCCCCAAACAGGCAGCCCAACTTCCAAGGTCAGTGCCCCTTGAAGGCAAATGAGCTGTTGGCAGTGAAAGGGAGTTTATCAAGCTGGTGAGGAAAGTGTCTGACCCCAGGTGACAAATTGGGCAGGCAAGGGGGTGGGGGAGGAGGGGGTGACTAGCTCCTCTAGATGGCCAAATGCTTTGGGGTGACTGTAGGCATGACCTCAGAAATGAAGGCCGGGACTTCTGAGGCCCAGCCTGGGTAGGAAGACCTGGTGATCAGGCATCCCTTCCTGCCCCTCCCTGTAAGCCTCCATGCCCCAGCACCGTACAGCAGGGCCTCACCCCTCCTCTCGCTGCCACAGCCCCCCTCTGCCATAGGAAGCCCTGATCGCTGTTTCCCGGGGAGGCTGGCTTGGAGAACGGGGTGTACACTAGGCACAGGGCACCGTTGCCCCTTCTGAATGCGGGGGGCCCCGCGTGGCCACAGGGCGGGGAACGGCCTTGCAGGGAAAGATACCCTGAGTCCCCCAAGCCCAGCCACCCTTCCCAGGGGTGAGCCTGAGAGCCTGGAGGGGCAGAGCTGTTTGTCATGTTTTCTTTGGCCTGTGGACCCATCCCGAGGAGGGGCCCCTGCCGGGTGACCCAGGCCAGACCGCATGTGGCTGAGAGCTCACTCTGAGGATGGGGGCTTCCTAGAGTGTCCAGGTGAGGAGGGGGCCAGCTGGTGAGAGGCGGGAGCTTGGCCGGGCATGGTGAGCCAGCAGAAGGAGGGCCGGGCCAGGGGCTCAGAGTGAGGGGGGGCCTGCAGGGGCGGGGCTGGAGGGCAGCAGGTAGGGGGGAAGAGGCAAGGGAAGGGACAGGGAAAGGGGGAGTGCCGGGGGGAGCAGCAGGATAAGAGTAGGGCTGCTTTTTCCTCGTTGCTGCCAGTGAGCAGGTGAGAGCCCGACCCCGGGGTTCTGGAATCTGAGGTCTGTCTGCCTCTGTTGCTTGAGGATTTGTCCTTGTGACCCCAGAGGCAGAGAATTCTTGAGAGGGAAAACTAGTAGCCCTGCCTGCAGCACACACGTGCCCATTGTAGAGATGAGGAAACCGAGGCCCTGACGGAGGCCTTCAGAGGCAGCGCTTGGGCTGGAAATAGGTGTGTTTTTGTCAAGGAACTAGAAAGAAGTGGGATCTGGGAATGGAGTCAGGAGTCTTGGGTCAGGCTGGAGGGCATGACCTAGCACGAGAGCCAGACAGCAGACACACCCGGGCAGCTGGAAGGTGCTGGACATTCGGCTGCCTGTGGAGGCTGTCCTTATCATTTCCATCTTAAGTTGGGGACTCGGAGGGTGTGGTTTAGATGAGGCCTCGGGGCCTCATCCCTTGTGTTCATTCCTACTCATTGATCCTCACGTAGAAGAGGTGCGGATCCAATTATTTTAACGAACACTGAAAACTTTCCCCTTCCATAATAGCCTTCTCTTCATATAACAATACACGGCTCCCATGATGGAATTTAATGCACTTTTACAGAATTCTCCATGGGTTTAAAATTATTTAATACATAAGTTAAGACTTCTGGTCACCTTAGAACAAGGATCCACCGAATTCAGGAACAGTTTCCTACCTTCAAAATCAGCAAGGAGAGGGTGAATTTTGTTCTCGTAACATCTGCTAACATTGTCTGTGCCCTGAGGACACCTCTTCGAAACAGCGGCGGCGGCCTAAGGGAGCAGGTTCCCCGAGGAGATAGGTGGGGCGAGCCGCAGGTGGGGGTGAGTTCCTCTAAGCTGCAGAAGCACTTTGCGGTTGTTGGCTGGGTGCAGGCAGCACTGGTTTGAGGACAAAGAGCCTGAGGTGCATGCTTGAGTCGCCAGATTTTCTCTGTGAAGCTGGGGGCAAAGGGGTCATGGGTGTGGGGGGCTGGGGTAGGGCTGAACTTGTGCCGAGATGCTAGAGCTCTAAGACAGCCATTTTGAATGCCACCCTTTCCAACCCCAGCTCTGCTCTGTGCTCTTGGGGCACCTGTAGACTTGTGACTTGGCCTCCCTGCACCTCAGTTTCCCCACCTGTAAATGAAGCTACTGATAGTCTATATCTCATAGGCGGTTTGGAGAATGTGCTGATTTTATTTATAGAGTGCATCGCCCACTGACTGATCCTTAGGACTCTGATATAAATGGTGGAGGGTGGTGTCTCTGTCACTTATGAGGTCCCCTTGCAGGGCTGGGGTGAGAGCAGTGGTGTGACGGGCAGGTGACATTGAGAAAGCAGATGGTGGGGACAAGAGGCGCTTGGGACAAAGGGCTTTTGCTTGAGAACGAGAGTATTTCTTTCACTCCAGGGAGGTGGGTGTGGGGGTGCTGGGACCCCTGTAGCTCTGACCTGCCAGGTGCTTGGTGATGGAGAAGTTTTTAACCCTCCAACCTAGGCTAAAAAAAATCAACTCAAAGATTTCCAGGAAGAAAATGAATACCATACTTGCTCTAACTGTGGAGGAGTGAAGATACACACATTATTGAAGCTCCCAAGGCAGTTTATGGGAACAAAAGAACGTACAATTACACCCAAATCGGCAATTTCCATGCAGCAACACAAATATAAAAATGTGTGCATGTGGGGAGGGATGGGAAGGGGTGGTGTGGGGAGAAAACATGTCCGGAAAAGTAAGATAGACGTTTAATAACTGAAGTGTGAAGGAATATTAAACTCCCCATGGACACGTGGGCTAAAGACTTAGTGCAGTTTATGCAAAAGAAAACACGTAGGGGCACCTGGGTGGCTCACTCGGTCGGTCATGATCTCACAGTTTGTGAGTTTGAGCCCCGCATCAGGCTCTGGGCTGACAGCTCAGAGCCTAGAACCTGCTTCGCATTCTGTGTCTCCCTCTCTCTCTGCCCCTCCTCTGTTTGCACTCTGTCTCTCTCTCTCAAAAATAAATAATGAAACATTTAAAAAAAGGAAACATAAAGAGAAAACTATTTCAAAAGGATCCACCCTTCCCAACCCTCCACATGTGCCTCAGGAAACATACAAGTGCAGCCTGGTAGCTGTGGCCTCTGACCGGTGACAGGTACAGAGAAGCCCCAAGACCCAGGCAGGAGTGGCAGGGAGCCCTGAATGCCAGGTGGGAGCAGAGGAAAGGCCTGGAAACTTCTGCACCCCTACAGGGCACTGGGGGGCCTGGACTAGAAGCTCTTGTGTTACCCTAGGGGCATCCCCTGAGAGTCCTGAGCCGTTCCGAGGCTCCCTGGAAGTTCTGGCCTCTCCTGTGTAAACCACAGAACCTCTCCTCCCCTGAGTTCAGCAAGAGGGGAGGCTTTGGGTGTCCATCTTTTTCCAGAACCTCGTGGTCTTTATAACCTTCAGTGAAGGACCCTCTCTGCGGGCTGTGGAATTTCGGCCTCTGGCTTGAAGACAGCCTTTGCTCAGGGGGACTTGGGGCCCCATTCAGGCCATAAATGGCTACAGGCAGGAAGATGCAGGGAGCAGGGAGCTCTGAAAAAATTACTAGAGCCCTGGAAACGGAAGGAAAGCCCACACCCAGTTGTCCAGAACTTCAGGCCGTAACTCAAGGCTACATTTCCAGTGAGAGCCGGAGGGGGCGCGTGGGAGGGGAAGGGGTGAATTCTAAAGGATTGCTGCCCCCTGGTGTGTTTCACTCCACCCTGCCTCCATATTGTGAGGTGTGACCTTGAAGCCGTTCGTTCGCTGCCAGGTGCCCACTTTCAAGTGGGGCTGAGCGTTTTCGGTCTGCAGGGGTGGCTGTTAGGGATCCAGCTGTCTTTTCAAGCAGCTGGGGGGGGGCGGTGACCCGGGGGCCGTCCTCGGGGACTCGCCCAGACCCCAGGAGGGCCTCGCCTCTGCTCCAGTACAGTCGTACGGGCTCAATGCATAGGACGAGCGTGGGGACACAACTGTGGCAGAGCCTGACACTTTGGATCAGAGGGGGGCGGGGCACAGAGGGGCTGGACCCCTCCCCCTCTCCTGCCTTTCGGTCCTCAGTTTCTCCTGCCCTCCCTTCTCTGCTGAAGCCTCCTCTTGCCACTCCACACGCAAGTGGCTCCTGGAGCTCAGATGCTGCCCCAGGACATTGGTAAGGTTGGAGATCCCAGCCCCCTACTGTGGGCTTCCCGGCTGGCGGGCAGGCAGGCAGGACCTCCCGCCNCACACCGGGCCCCCCAAAGCCTCTGATTTGTTCTGGAAGGTGACAGAGTGGTCTACACCAGGCCGGCTGCTTCTGGGAGGTTAAGGATTCTCCTGAGAAAAAAAAATCTCTCTTCCTATTTGTGATTCTGCAGGGCTGGGGCCCGGGCAGGGGGAGGAGAGGAGCTAGCTGGGGGGGCGGGAGCCATGGGTGGGGCCTTGGGCAAACCCCTGGCTGGCCTACCCCTGAGGAGAGTCTCTCCGGCCCACACGTCCTCCTGCCCGGGGTGGGGTCCACCATCACCCTGATGGTGGGTCATAAACAAAGCTCTTCAAGAAAGGGTGGGAGACGGGGCGCCTGGGTCACGATCTCAGGGTTTGTGAGTTCGAGCCCCGAGAGCCCCGCGTGGGGCTCTGTGCTGACAGCTCAGAGCCTGGAGCCTGCTTCCGATTCTGTGTCTCCCTCTCTCTCTGCCCTTCCCCCACTCGTTCTCTCTCTTTCTCTCTCTCTCTCTCTCTCAAAAATAAACGTGCATAAAAAAAAGAAAGAGTAGGAGATAATTTGTATGCAGCACAGCTCACGTAAGACCATTTTTTTGTGTGTTAAAAGAGGGAGAAAACAAGAACACAGATGTACATATGTTGGTATAGACGCCCTGGAAGAAGCTGCCATCAGGGGTGCCCTGAAGGGTCGGGGGGCACGGGCTCTGGGGGCCAGTGGTGAGGCAGAGACATCTTACTGTGTTTACGTACATATTTGGATCATGTGCATGTGCTCAAAATTCTAGCTCAAAAGCAACAGCAGTAAGACAAATAGTCATTTAAAAAGCGAGGCTAGCCAGGACATAGGTGGGCAAGGCTCCCTTTGAGGAGGGGCTGGGTGGCGAGTCACTCTCCTGACCCCTTCCCTGGGTCCCCATGCCACAGGCTCTGCTCCTCCCCGCCGCCTTCCCGAGAGCCTTCCGGCCTCCACAGCTGCGCCCACGACGCCCTGGCCTGGCCCGCTCATGCCGGCTTAGGTTGGGCCAGGGACCTACAGAGGCCTCGCTGTCTTCACTCCCAGGCCAGCCTGGAGCCCGGGCCCGGGAGTGAACTTGGTTCTGCCCGTAGCACAAGCACGGGCAGGATGGGAGTCATACATACAGTGACAGCTTAAAAGGATGTCACGGTTGGCTCTGTGACCCTCTTCTCCCGATGACGGGGAGCCCATGCTCTCTGGAGGGCCGGGCCACCTCCCCACAGACACACACAGCTGTCGTTTCTACAGAGGCGGCCGTGTGCTGGGATGGGTTACCCAGACCCGCTTTGGGAAGTCTCTATTCCTGTAGGCACCCGAAAGTCACAGCGGGTCTGTAAAAATAGCACGTGCTGTGGTCTCTAACGGCGTCTCCTGGTCCCTCCCGGGCATCGGAGCTGAATCCTTCAGGGTGTTTCAGCCCAGACTCTCTTAAGTGGCTGGGGTCTTTGAGGGGTCCCTGCTGAGAGCCACCCAGGGGCCATGAGTGAGTCTCCGGTCTCCCAGCCCCGAATGCGGGAGACACTAGGAAAATCTCTGCCTGAAGGGCCGTCGGGGGCTGTGTGGCCCAGGGCTGAACCACGTTGCTGGGGAGGCCTGACGTCGGAAGCCAGGGCCGGGGACCTGCCCACACCCGCCCTGCTGACTGTCCCTTGAAGACACACAGGCAGGGACTGAGGTGTCCCGGGCTGGGTCCGAGGCCTTGCAGGCTGTCCCTAAACACGAGGCGTGCAGCCTCCCGCTCCTGTGTGTGGGCGGCAGTTCTGAATCCTGAACACCAGAGGGGCTGGAAGTCAGGACAGCCTTTTTCAGACACTGGCTGTCCTCGGTGACACCCAGCTTTTCTGCAGGCCTGTCGCGCCTCTGCGCGCGCCGCCGTTCTTGCACCCCCTCCTCCCTGGGTTTTGGAAGCTGAGTGAGCCGAGAGGTGTAAGCGTGAGACCGTCGCGCTGGGAAGACGCTTCCCATGCCCTGTTCTAGTTCCGCTTGGTGGGGAGGGACACCCACGCAGCCCCTCTGCAGCCCCTCGGCCGGAGGCTGGTGCGAGAGCCATTTGTGAAGCATCTTGGTTCCACCCCCTCATTTCACTGATAAGGAAGCTGAGCCCCAGAGAGGGAAGTGGTTATCTCCAGGGCAGGCTGGTGACCGATCTGGGAGGACAAGTGACAGCCCATGGCTCACTCAGCTGCACCGGACCCCCCAACAGGTAACAGCCCCCTGGGCCACTTAGAAAACCCGAGACACAGAGGCCACGGACTGACCTGGTTTTCCTGGATGGCAGGTGACTTTCCCGAGGCCTCCCGTCCCTTTGGGGTCTGGGCTCCGTCCACACCTGCCCGGACTCCGCGTCCCAGGTGGAAGGGGAGGCAGCAGCTCCCAGCAGCCTCCGTGACAGTAGCAGCGGCAGGCGAAGGGCTGGTTCGTTCCTACTATCGGTGACATTTCCTACGAACCCTCAACTTCCTCCCGGTTTGACTCAGGGTTGCAGCATCTCGTTGGGGTGGGGAAACCTCACCGTTGGCAGCCCGGCAGCCCGGGAGCTTTCCCCCCTGCAGAGCTTGGCTTGCGTGCCACCACCTCCTGCTGGCCCTCCCGGATCATGGCCCTGGAAAGCACCAAGAGCCCAAGACCACACGCTCTCAGGAGTCACCCTCCAGCCCCTGAGCAAGGTGCTCCAGGCACCGGGGCAGGCCGGGGCTGTGAGTAACTTCCTCGGCCTCAGTGGACCTCTCTGGAGAATGGGAAGCAATAATGGTTTTCTCTTCATGGGGCTCTTGAGAGCAGTCAGTGATGGAAGTGCTTGGCCATCCAGTAAGCAACTGGGAAGCTTTGCCCGCTGTGATGTATTATCACTGGATTATTCCCTCTGTGTGCCCCTTCGGTGCACTCATGGTCGGCCCCGCTTGACCACGGTAGGAAATCACGTCAGGTAATGGGGGTGGATGGGGGCAGTGGACACTTGAAGGAAGGGATGAGGTTTTTAAGAGGGGAGGGGAGAGTCTGAGGGGGACAGAAGAGGTGGTAAGTGGAATCAGGCACCCCAAAAAGTGAGGAAGGGGGATCTGGGGGCTCCTGGATATATCAGAGGCTCTTGCTGGTGATGCTGGTCGTGGGGGGAGATAAAGAAGAGACTCAAGGTGAGGGCCAGTGAGGCCCCTTACCATCTGTTTGACCTTGTGTAGACTCTAGCTTCTGTGAGCCTCACTATCTTCATCTGTCAAATGGGCATCATTATAACAACGGTCCAGGAATGTACTGAGTTCCCACCGGAGAGCACTCAGCACAGGCAGTAACAGCCACATCTCAAGTCCCTGAACTGACCGCCCTCCGGCTCCTCGAACCCCACTCCAACTTGCCAGGCTTGGGGTGCAGCTCCAGAAAAATTTTGGAGTCGGGGAGATTCTATGTGCTCTGTCTCCTCTGTGTGCTGTTCCTTTTCATATCGTGTCCCCCAGAAGCCCGGCTCAGGTGTAGACAGACGAATTTATTGACACTATGGTGTTAGTGGCAGATTAACAGCAAACAAATAAATATTCATATTCTAACTGTGGGAGTTCACACTGCACCCCCAGAGGAGACTGGAATTTCAGCCCAGGAGCCTGGTCCAGGGGCGTGTTCCTTCTCAAACTACATTTCTCAGGCTGTACGAACTCTTCTCAACCATGGCTGCCCCGCTCCCCCATCTTGTAGGTGGCTCACACCACAGTGCTCGGGGAGGATGAGGAGTTTGGGTGGGTGTGTGGACCTTCTCAGCCTGCAAACCTCCTGAACTTCCATTCTTACTGTTGCTGGTGTTTCTGGAAAGTCCACCTGCTGATGGAAGGAGGGCTGGCTGGCTCTGAGCCACACGGCTGGGTCTGGATGCACAGCTGTGCATAACAGGCCTGAGGCTGCCTCAGGGGCGACATTGGTCTAGGCGCTGCAGGAATCGCCGCCCAGAGCCAGGCGTTAGTGAGAGAGCCAGCAAGGTGAGGCCACCGGCTCCCGATTTGCAGGGCGAGGCAGTGCCGTTCGGATGAGAGAACCCAGACAGAGACCCCCACAGCCAGAGCCACTAGGAGCCCTGGAGCGCTAGACCTGTCCCTCTTCACACACAGGCTGTTTTCTCTCCTCTTTACTAAACACTAGGAAACATTAATTCCAGTTCAGGGTTAAAAAAAAAAACCATCTTTTCATATGTGTGGATTCCCTTGACAACATTCTGGATAAATGGATCTCTTGCCTGTGCTTACATACTCTTGGTGACAGAGAGCTCACTACATAGCAAGGCCACTCTGCTCTCAGATCCTCCAGTAACAAGGCAGGCCTGTTTCTACGGCACCCGGAGCCCATTCTGTGGAGTTGCACAGGGGAGCTGTCTTGAGTTGTTGAGGGTGCTAACGTGTCTATTTTATAGACCATGGGCAACTCTAGTCCTTTCCACAGATTCCCCCGGGTTGTGGCTTCCGTGCCTGTCCACATGCAGCCCCAGCCGCGAGACAGCTCTCAGGGCGCAGGTTATCAAAGCCATGCAAAGACCACTGTGTTCCTGTGTTCCTCTTCTGGCTTCTCTAAATGAAGCCCGGTTGCCAGCATTTCTCACTGTCTTTCGTGTTTGCGAGAATACTTAGGAATTTGCATTTCTCTTCAAGCTGCGACTGCCTCTGTGTTTCATGTATAAACATTTGCTCTTTTCCAATATTTCAGGGACGTAGTTCTGATTTTCTCTCTGACTCACATATTATTTAAGAGATTACTTAAGAGAAAGCATAGAAGTACTTATTACCTATTATTAATATCATGGTGCTCAGCAAGTAGTTGTGCTTTCTTTGTGGTTTGTGAACAGAAAGGGTAGAATTGCCATTGCCTTGGAGTAGCAGTCTGGGCCCAGGAATGGGATAAATTTGGCAAAAGATCTTGATCTTCTCCCAAAGAAAGTATAGTCCCTTGATTTAGGATTTAGTCCTCACTGATCTGCCTTTTTAATTGGGCTACTCAGAGCTTGAAAGTTCTCTGTCCTCTTGATCGATGATACTCTGAGAGGGAGCTTTAAGGGCTCTACCTACATTATGCTTCTGTTTCTACTGTTTTTGTGCATTTCTAGCATGTTCCCATTATGTATTTCTTTGTTGTGCACATTGGAACATAAATTGTTTTATGTTTTAATTATTCATTGGAACTCTTACCTTTGTTAAGTCTATGTGTTACTCTCTCAGTTCTTTTTACTAAAAAAAAAATGACTTTGTCATATTCCCTTTTTTTCTAGAGTTCTGTGTGCTTGATAAACCCAAGATTACCCTATCATTTTACTCCGTCTGTGTCTCTTTGTTTTCTCTGTGTTTCTAACTGGCAAAAGAGAATTGTTTGATCTTTTTTTAAAATAAGTGCCCCTTTTTATAGAGAGTATTGTCATTATTAGGAAGCATTATAATTTTATTATAATTGTTACATTTCTGTAACCCTCTACAGGGTTACTGTCTATGTAGAGATGTGGCAGTTTTTTCGTGTTTAGCTTCTACTGTGAATTTTCTCTTCCTTGTGTTTCTTTACAATAGACAAGATAATTTAACCTGAATATCCAATTTAGAAAATTATTTAAGTTTCAACTCCAACATTCGTTTCTATCAAAGCTGTCCAAACTTTGGGAAGATTTATTGAAATATCTTCCCTTCCCTTGATCCACTCTCCATTGTTAACCAGCATTTTGAATGTGTTTTGTATCGATCTTTTCTCCTATTGGCCGATCTGTGGACAGATGAAACTTTTCTTTTTTTTTAATGTTTATTTATTTTTGAAGGAGAGAGGGACAGAGTGTGAGCAGGGGAGGGGCAGAGAGAACGGGAGACAGAATCCGAAGCAGGCTCAAGGCTCTGAGCTAGCTGTCAGCACAGAGCCCAACCCGGGGCTTGAACTCATGAGCCACGAGCTTGTGACCTGAGCCAAAGTCGGACAACCAACCGACTGAGCCACCCAGGAGCCCCCGAAACTTTTCTTTTTTAAATCACACATCAGGTTTTTGTTGCCGTTTCTCCTCTCGTAGGTGGCATCTGCTCTGTCACCTGTGACTTCCAATTCTCTCTGTCACTTCATGCTTTGCTCCCAAGTTTCTCAGATGTGGCACGTTGAAATGTTCATCTTTGACCTCGCAAGATTTATGCCTCATCAGCTGAGCACTGGTGAATTCAATGCATTTCTTTAAATTTCGTGTGAACCTCACTCCCGCCCCTGCCGCGCCTCAAACCCACACCCAGACTTTTCTTTTTTTAAGGGAAAGTCAAAAGCTCTTCTTACTTTTCTCCTTTTCTCCTAGTATTTACTATGACTTTACAAAAATTAAATTGCTTTTGTATCATCACTAATTAAGTAGAAAAACATATACAGAGAGAAAGAAAGAGAGAGAGAGAGCACGCGCACGCACGCGAGGTAAAGATAAAAGATTGAATAAGCACCCACTATCTAACTGCTAGAATGTAACCAATGTTTGGCATATGGAAATTTTTTTCTAGGTTTTTTTTCCCTGTGTGTGGGCTTTTAAAATCATAGTTGAAGTCATGCTGAATGTATAGTTCTGTAGTTTGTGGGTTTTACTTACCATAGTCAGCATAAACATAACATAATCAGGCAGAAAAATTTTCCGTTGAGTACCTTTACCTTTGTGAAATTAAGCTTTTGTTAGCACTTAAAAGTTTGTGTGTCTTTGCCATCAGAACAGCTGGCAAATAAACACATTTCTGTGCACAACTTTTCCTTCTTTTTCATAATTTACTTAAGGTGAAATTTTAATCGCTAGGTGAAAGATTAATACGATTTCTATGACTTGTACTATGAATGATCAAATCAAGAAGCTGTGTACACTCACCAGCATATCAATGACTGTTTCACAGAACCCTTACCAGCTTCTTTATTGAAATGATGAGCTAAACTTTACGTCTTTGTAAATCCTCCTCTGGGAACTGTCTGTTTGTGTCCTCTGCCTGTTTGTCATTGAGGGTCTTGAAAATGTATATATATATTTTTCTCTTCATCAAGAAAGAACATCGTTTATGTAACATATTTGTGTATTTTCTTTCTTCTTTTCTTCTCATATATTACTTGATGCTAACATTTTTTAACAAAAAGAAAATTTCCTAGGTTTCTATATACTGTGGTCAGAATATAATCAACATAATTTCTGCTTTTTATTTTTGTTAATGAAGGATTTTGTTCTTGGTAGGCAGATCACTCATTTTGGCAATTGTTTTTTGGATACTTGAGAAAAAAGTAGGTTATCTCTCTGTTTCAAACCAAACTATTAATTAAATTGTATTCATTCAATTGTTTATATAACTCTACCTCCTAATTTATATCTTGCTTACTGGATCTGTTCAAATTTACAGGATATTCGAGCCTGCCACTACATATTGTCTTTGCCAATGGCCCTTCAAAGTCTAGCAACTATACTTCATATACTTGTGTAGAATGTCTTTCGGTGCATAAGATAACTCTATCAGCCTTCATAAATTTTCTTTTATTAATGTAAAATAACCTTGGCTCTGATGTGTGGCCTTATTAAATTCTACAGTGCTGGCTATGAATATTACCACTGACTTTCTTTTTATTCAGATTTGTCTGTTATATCATCTCAGGACTTTTACTCTAAACATTTGTCATTTAGGTCTTCTAAGTATCTTATAAGTGTGTCCTTTATAGGCAACAAAGAGTTATATTTCCTAGTTGAACTACAAACATTAGTTAATAAAAGAAAGTATGAATTTTTTATGTGTATTGTAATTTCTCTGCTCAATTTCTTTTTCCAGTCTATTTACTCCTTTGCTATATGGTCTGATTTGTTTGTTTGTTTCTATCTTCCTTGGTGATTTTGAAGATAGGCATCCTGTTTTTAATAGTCCGTGGTTAGTTACTTCAAGGTTTAAAAAAAAAAAAAAGCTCTTACATTCTCTGTAATTATCAAAGTGAAAAAAACAGAACCATAACTTTAATTTCCTTTTATGGAATATTTTCTTTGCCCATGTCTTATTACTTACCACCACCCTAAGGATATTCTTCCTTCCCTCTTTGTTAATTGACTCTAAGGCATTACCTCTTGTCTTTTTTTAATTTGTTATTATTTTTTAAGTTTATTTATTTATTTGGAGGGAGGGAGGGGCAGAGAGAACGAGAAAATCTTAAGCAGTCTCCATGCCCAATGCGGGGGCTCGAAATCACAACCAGTGACATCATGACCTGAACCCAAATTAAGAGTCAGATGCTTAACTGACTGAGCCACCCAGGCTCCCCTACCTCTTGTCTTTTTTAAGTGAGCTCTTCTATTGTGTTTTTCTTTTATTTATTTAATTGAATTTATTGCTTTTATATTTTATTTTTTAAATTCAGTTAAATTATTACTTTAAAAAATAATTTGTGTTTTTAAATTTACATCCGAGTTGGTTAGCATATAGTGCAACAATGATTTCAGGAGTAGATTCCTTAATGCCCCTCACACATTTAGCCCGTCCCCCCCCACAGCCCCTCCAGCAACCCTCTGTTTGGTCTCCATATTTAAGAGTCTCTTATGTTTTGTCCCCCTCCCTTATTTTATATTATTTTTGCTTCCTTTCCCTTACGTTCATCTGTTTTGTATCTTAAAGTCCTCATATGAGTGAAGTCATATCACATTTGTCTTTTTCTGACTAGTTTCACTTAGCATGACACCCTCTAGTTCCATCCACGTAGTTGCAACATTTCATTTGTTTTTTGATTGCCGAGTACTACTCCATTGTATACATATATCACATCTTCTTTATCCATTCATTTGTCGATGGACATTTGGGCTCTTTCCATGCTTTGGTTATTGTTGATAGAGGTGCTGTAAACATCGGGGTGCATGTGCCCCTTCGAAACAATTGTACACCGCTATCCCTTGGATAAATACCTGGTAGTGCAAATGCTGGTTTGTAGGGTAGTTCTATTTTTAATTTTTGGAGGAAGCTCCATACTGTTTTCCAGAGTGGCTGCACCAGTTTGCATTCCCACCAGCCGTGCAAAAGAGATTCTCTTTCTCTGCATCCTCGCCAGCATCTGTTGTTGCCCGAGTTGTTCATGTTAGTCATTCTGACAGGTGTGAGGTGATATCTCATGGTCATTTTGATGTTTTCCTTTTAATGTTACTTTTTTAACCATATTCTTCATAACTGAAATCTCTTCCGTGGTTCCCAGCTTTTCATGCTCTGCCCTAAACTTTCCACCTTGATATTTTCATTCTTCGTTGTTATTAATCTCATGGAGGTCTACATTTCTGCCTCTTGGAGTCAGTCCACTTCTTTTTGGAAGCCACACATATCTGCAGGTGGTTTTCTATGATCTTCACACCTTCACAGCAACCCAGTTGGGTAGGAAAGTCTTGTGTCCAGATTCTCTCCCTCAAACCTCTTCTGTCATGAATTACTTTTTCAGAGAAGTTTCCAAGGAATCTGGTTTTGTTTCTTCACAGATGTTTGTAGGGCTCGATACTAATGTCATTTAAAGATGTGAGCGGAACATCCGGGAGGGGCTCTCTTTCCATAAATTTTGCACAAAATGTGGCAAAACATGTTGCCACTGATCCAAGTTCTCTGATCCAAGTTCTCATTTGATCCAAGTTCTCATCTTCTTTTTTTTGTTATTTGATTCAGGCCCATCTCTCAGGCACCCCGCTGCCTGCCGGTGACTAACAGAGGTCACCTTGGGCCCCTTCAGGCCTATTCACACGCCTGATTTGCTTGACTCATGACCTCTCCCCATTCAATTCTATTCCCTTCCTGATCCGAGGCTGGAAACAGGGCCTGTTCAAATGCTCCTTGTGAGGCGATGGGATCCACCATTCCTGTTGAAGAAAGAGAACACATTTAGAGGGTCTTGTTGGGAATGGGAATTGGGAATGTTCCCACTACTCCTCATCACACGCTACCCAGCTTCTGACATGAATGGAAGCATTAGGACAGCCTCAGGGTGATAGGCCCCTTCAGCTCCACAGTGATGGGGGCCCTGGGGCCACACGGTCTTTGAGTCGCTTCCAGCCAATCACCGAGCCTGGCAGAGGTACCAGTCCTGGGTGACTTCTGCTTGACCTGGGACTCCTCCAGCAGCCGACCGGAGCTCAGGGACTCCCCAGTGGTCGGGCCAGCAAGAGCCATACCCCACACCACGCACTGCCTCTCCCCCCACAGAAGATTCCCTCCTCCCCTTCCGCAGGTGTCAGACCTGCCTCTCCTCTTTATCCCACACAGACATTAGTCCCAAGAAATCTCCCAAATGTCTAATCCTGTCTCAGCATCTGCCTCTCAGCTTCCCACCCCCCACCTCAGTGCGACAGACGGGTTGGTGTGCATCCCCGGGTTGGCGGGAACGGGAGCTATCGAGGGCCCCTGGCAACAGGTCAAGTGCGGGGAGCTGGTGTTGGCTCCTACCGCAAGTGGACCGGCCGTTGTTGGCGGCTCATCTTCGAGAAAAAAGACTGTTTTATCTCTTGCTGCAGGCTGGAGCCTTTTTATCTTCTTCCAGAGAAGTTCCTGCTCTTTTTTTGAAGAAGATTTTTTAAAAGATGGTTTCCTTGAACTTTCCAAGGGAATCCAGAGGATTAATTTTTCAGATTCTCTGCTTACCCTGCCGTTAGCCGGAAGGCTTTTATTTTTTCAACCTAATTTCTTTCTGCCAGTCCACAGAGTGCTTTCTCTGACTTCAAAGATTTCCATTTGAAAAGCTGCCGTTTGAAATCTGTCAGTAATTCAGATGTGACCTTTAGGATCCTCCTAACGGAGAACAATGGAGAACACCGAGAGCTGAATTGTATCTTTCCCCCAAACACACCTGGTGCAATTGAGTCAGACAAGCCCCGTCAGACCATTTTTCTCCCTTTGGTTCGTGTAACTCGGCCATATGTTGGGGTTGGGTTTGGTTTTACCTTTGAGCATCACTGATTTTTTTTTCTTGGCTGCTTTAGTTGTAGTCACCACCACCCGCGATGTGGTAGATTCTTCCGTGGAGGGCGCCTCAGCATGACCCAGCTGAAAACGGATGCCCGAGTTCCTCTTTTTTGCAGTCTTGAGAATCTCTTTAGACACAAATTTGTATTTGCTCTTATTCTTGTGGTTCTTGGTTTACTGCTGCTTCTGCTATTGAAGGTGACTTCTCTGAAACAATCGACTCTTCCTGTTTGATGCTGCAACACTTTGCAGTGAGACCTGGATTTAGTTACTTCCGTTCCCCCCCCGCCCCCCGCCCCAAATGCCTGCTTTTTGTCACCATTTTTGAAATTTCTCTTGTTGGTTCCAAGTTATTCTAGCCATTTTCTGAGATAGGCCTGGGGATATTTTGGCATTTTTAGTCGGGAGGAAGCAGCCTGCCAGCCTGTGTGTCTGACAGGTGTCCTTAGGCAGGAGCAGGTATGCCTGGGTGGGGTGTCTACACCGCACAACTCCAGGAGGTGCTCTTTGCACAGACCTCAGGGGCCCAAAGCTTTAAATGTGAAGAAATAAATTTTCCTATAATTAATTTTTGTGATATAAACCCCTAAGCATAGTTAACATAAGGAAGCCACCAAATCAAGGAACGTATGTAAAATGTTTAACACATAGTTCTCCATGGATGATATAAAAATACATTCTTTTTTGCTAGCAGTTAGAGAGGGTTTGGGAATGGCATTCTTTTACATATTTTTTAATGTTCATTTATTTATTTTGAGAGAGAGAGAGATTGGGGGAGGGGCAAAGAGGGAGAGAATCCCAAGTAGGCTCCTTGTTGTCAGTGTAGAGTCTGATGTAGGACTCAAACTCATGAACTGTGAGATCATGACCTGAGTCTCAATCAAGAGTTGGATTCTTAACTGACTGAGTCACCCAGGTGCCCCAGGAACGGCATTCTATATAGACTATTAAAAATACCCAAATCCTTCCTTCCCAAAGGCTTCCACAGGAGTTACACTGACTAAGAGACAATAGCAGGATGGGAATTCTCTTATCCAGATCTATGCGGCAAAGAAATAAGTCACAGGGTGTTTGTTGTGGAAGTTTTGGTCCCTCAGTAAACCCGCAGGAAACCTAAACGTTCATGAGTAGGCTATTGGCTAAATGAGTTGTGGTATCTCCCCACAACAAGACACAACGGTGCCATTAAGAAGAAAAAGTCAATTCATAGACGTTGATGCGGAACAATTTCCAAGAAATGTTCTAAAGTGAAAAAGCAAAGGTTAGAGCTGTGAGTGTAATATTTTCCAAATTTAAAGAAATATCGTGTGTGTGTGTGTGTGTGTGTGTGTGTGTGTGTGTATGCCTATCTTTGGAAAATTTCTGGAAAAAGTATGCACAGAACTGTTAACTGTGGTTGCCTCCGGAAAAAACAGCTGAGGCTTCCCTTCCCTTCCCTTCCTTCCCTTCCCTACCCTCCTCCTTCCCTTTCCCTTTCCCTTCCCTTCCCTTTCTTTTTCCTTCCCCTTTTCTGTGTGTGTGTGTGTGTGTGTGTTTTGTCTGAATATCTTATTGAATGCATGGAATATTTTTTCAATTAGAAAAAAAACTACTAGGGCCACGTGGGTGGCTCAGTCAGTCATGTGTCTGACTCTTGACTTCGGCTCAGGTCATGATCTCATGGTTTGTGGGTTTGAGCACCGCACTGGGCTCTGTGCTGACAGTGGGGAGCCTTCCTTGGATTCTCTCTCTTCCCCACCTCTTTCTGCCCCTCCCCCACTGACTCTCTCCTTCTCTCTCTCAAAATAAAGAAATATATATATATATATTTTTAAATGTTTTATTTATTTCTGGGAGAGAGAGAGAGAGACAGCATGAGCAGGGGAGGGTCAGAGAGAGAGGGAGTCACAGACTCTGAAACAGTCTCCAGGCTCTGAGCTGGCAGTCAGCACAGAGCCCGACACGGGGCTCGAACCCACGAACTGTGAGATCATGACCTAAGCGAAAGTCGGACGCTTAACCGACTAAGCCACCCAGGCGCCCCAAGAAAAATATTTTTTAAAAAACCAGTAGAACAACACAAGCTCAGCTAGTAGCTGCATTGGTCACTGGTTCTATTGGCACCTTTTCCCTGACACATCCATGGTTTGGACCAAAGCCCCTGCTGCCAGGAAGTCACTGAGGGCAGGAGAGTTGTGATGAGCAGGCTGTGGCCTAGAGTGACTGACGTCCCACATGCAGGGACCTTATGTGTTCCAGGACCTGGCACACCCAGTGCCTCAGACCAGCCACATGGCAGATCTGCACGGGATGTGGGGAGAAGGGTGTGGGACAGAGGAGAGTGGGTGGGGTTTGGGTCATATTTGAATTCTCTCTCTTGCAGCACTGTTTCCGGAGGCCTGGGCTGAACATCTCCTGGTTTTGATCTGCTCCAGGACCACCATTATGGACTNGAGGGTGGTATTAGGAGGTGGGGCCATTTGGGGAGGTGATTAGATCCCGAGGGCGGAGCCTTCCTGAATGGGATCAGTGGTCTTAGAAAAGAAACTCCAGAGAGTCTTGTTCTCACGTGAGGACACAGAGAGAGGTTGGCAGTCTGCACCCTGGAAGAGGGTCCAGCCCAACTGTGCTGGCACCCTGATCTGGGACACCCAGCCCCCAGAGCTGTGAGAAACAGATTTCTGTTGTTTATAAGCCACACAGTCTGTGGTATTCTGTTATGGAGCCCAAACCAAGAGAACCACTAGGGCATGCCCCTGCCCCCACACCCCCACATCGGCCAGCTCTTAAGCGAGACCTGGCCGGGGCCTGCCTTGGACCCTCGTCTTTGGCCTGAATGGCAGCCCTGACTTGTGATCCCCTCCTGTCTGCTGACAGCCAGCTTTCCTGCACAGCCACACTGCAACTTTGGTCCTCTGGTCCTTGAGACCAGCTCTAATTGTCCATCTGTGTAAAGGCCTTTCTTTGCCCTGTGGAGAATTCAAGCCATCACTTCATTCCCTCTGCGAATGTCCTTTCTTCCATGTTTCTCCATTTTTCTGTCTGGATATAAGAAGGGTCTGAAGCACCTCTAGACTCCATGTCTTTCCAACTTGAAGTCCTACCAAGAGAGCCCCAACCCCCTTCCTAGAAACCCAAGTAAGAGTTATTGTTGCTTTTTGTCCCTCTGGGTGGGTCAAATGTCCATCCCTGAACCAACGAACAACCAGTCGGGCAGGGGTGGAGTCAACTCTGTCCAGCCTTCTGGGATGCGGGTGGTGGAGAGCAGATGGACCACATGCAAAGAGGGTCTGGGTCCGGGAAACAGTATTTGAGTTCGCATCAAGCGGTAGCTCATCAGTCCTGCCCTACTTCTCCTGTTCTCAGCTGTGTGAAATTCTCTTTGCTTAAGCCAGTTTGGGGCAGGTTTGTGTCATTGTTACTATTTTCTTTCTTTTTTTAATGTTTATTTATTTTTGAGAGAGAGAGAGAGAGAGTGAGCAGGGAAGGTGTAGAGAGCAGGGGGGCAGCGGAAACAGAGGATCCAAAGCAGGCTCTGCACTGATAGCAAGAGAGCCTGATATGGGGCTTGAACTTACAAACCGTGAGATCACGATCTGAGCTGAAGTTGGACGCTCATCTGACTGAGTCACACAGGCGCCAGGTTGATTGTTGCNCATGGTTGTTGCTAACTTTTAACAGAAGGAGTTATGGTTGAAAAAAAGGGCAGATGTTCACACACAATTCCATTTTTGTAAAACAAAAAAGGGACACACGTGCGCGTGCATGTGTGTGAGTGTGAGTGTGAGAGAGTCTGGAATGATATACATAAAAAGGTAATAGTGGTTATACCTGGGCAGCTGGATGAGAGGTCATTGTTTCTTGCATTTTCTACTTGTTATTTAATGGGCCCGAATGTGTGATAAAGTCACTTGGATCCGTCACGCGTAGACGGCGAGAGGAACGTCGTCTAATCTATTGTTGGTGTTGTAGGAAAGAACATGAGTCAGCAACTGAACAGAAGCCAGAGCTGCTCCTTCAGTAATGTGGATGAGCTGATGAAAACCATGCAGCTGGCCGTCCACATCCCCACCTTCCTCCTGGGCCTCCTTCTCAACCTGCTTGCCATCCGAGGCTTTAGCACCTTCCTGAAGAGGAGGTGGCCCGATTATGCTGCCACTTCCATCTACATGATCAACCTGGCAGTCTTTGACCTGCTGCTGGTGCTGTCCCTTCCATTCAAGATGGCTCTGTCCAACATACGGGCTCCCCATCCTTCCTTCTGTACCTTCGTGGAGTGCTTGTACTTCATTAGCATGTACGGGAGTGTCTTCACCATCTGCTTCATTAGTCTGGATAGATTCTTGGCCATCCAGTACCCGTTCCTGGTCAGCCACCTCCGGTCCCCCAGGAAGACCTTTGCGATCTGTTGCACCATCTGGGTCCTCGTGTGGGCTGGGAGTACCCCCATCTACAGCTTCCACGGGAAGGTGGAAAAGTACATGTGCTTCCACAACATGTCTGATGGTACCTGGAGTGCCAAAGTCTTCTTCCCCCTCGAGGTGTTCGGCTTCCTTCTTCCCATGGGTGTCATGGGTTTCTGTTCCTCCAGGAGCATTCACATCCTGGTCAGCCGTCGGGACCTCACCCAGGACTGGGTCCAGCAGAAAGCCTGCATCTGGACAATTGCAGCCAGCCTGGCTGTCTTTGTGGTCTCCTTTCTTCCGGTCCACTTGGGCTTCTTCTTGCAGTTCCTGGTACGGAATGGCTTTATTGTGGAGTGCAGAGCTAAGCAGAACATCAGCTTGTTCTTGCAACTGTCCATGTGTTTGTCCAACATCAACTGCTGCCTCGACGTCTTCTGCTACTATTTTGTTATCAAAGAATTCCGCATGGACATCATGGCCCACCGGCCTTCCAGGGTCCAGTTTGTCCTTGAGGATACCACGTCCAGCAGGATCTAAGGAAGGAAAGACCTCCTCAGGAGAAGGAAACCCCAGCCCCAAACTCCAGTAGCAGATATCCCATTCCAACGTTTCTGATACGATGTTTGAATGTGGCACATCTGCTGGCGTGCTTTCCCTTTTGATGCTCATTGAACACTGTCTTTGCTCATTATGCTCCAAAGAGCTTTCCCCAGCATGCAGGCAACTGGACATGATTCACCCAGTATTTGGGAGTCTCTGAAGGACCTGATAACTAGGTGAATTCCTTATTTCTAAGCTCAAAAAGCATGAGGTAGAAGAATTGAGAAAGAAGGAGACCATCTGAGCAAGGCTGTTTCCCAGCTCTCCCCTAGACTAGAAGATTCTGGAAAGGAAGAGAGAGGAGTTAGGAGGGAGACCCCAGAGGGTTGGTCATGGTGGAAGATGCTCTGGGAAGAGATGGAGCACCAGGGATGTAGCAAGCTCCTTTTTAGTTTGGAGGTCCCAGCAGATTTGTACTTCTCGGTCCCTTCCAGGTCTCTGTTGGCCAATAACCTCACAGAGATGATAGCAAGTGTGGGTGAGCGAGGCAGAGAAAGAACATACAGAGAGCCACCAGTTTCCTATGGGAAAAAAAGACCCAGGAAGTCAACCAAAGCTTCCCGTGCCCATGCCAAGGCTGTGGAAGAATGAGGGGTGCTGGTATGAACCAGGACATGTTGGCGCTATGGATGCTTTGTGGAAGAGTTGGGGACAGAGTGGAAAGGCACTGGTGACATCTGAAAGCCACAAGGGAATAGGATACACCTGGGGAAGGAAGGTGACAGGCCAAGGGCTGGGAGAAGACAGCCACCCCCATTGCCATCATGGTGTCCACGACATGGAGCCTTAGCACTGGCCCAGTGGGAAGAGAGGCAGTGGGGACAAACCTAGAAGGGGGTGAAATTCCTGAACGTGACCAGACAAGACCAGTCTAATTGTGAATTAGACCATTTCATCAAGAAAGACGAGAAAGAATCAGGCTTGATTTGGTTCAGCCAGAGAAGAATAAGGAACTTGTATTTGTCTTGCCCACCTGAATCTTGCCGGTGGTGCTGTCTACAGAATTGTACCTCTCCAGTGGCCAGAAGGGGGAAAACAAACCAGCCAGGGATTGGAGGAACCATCTCGATGGCACAGAGCACCCTGCAGTTTCTGCTTGGAGACCAAACAACTGAATTCTGGTTTGCACCAGGCTTCTCAGGTGGCCCTGAGGAGGAGGAGCTATGGCGGCTATGAGCCTTCCAAGGACTCAGCCTCCTCAGAGAGCAAACTGGTTAGAATGATGAGTTGTGGGGTGGCTTTGCAAGATGGAGTGAATGGGACAAGATGTAAAGGATGAGACCTAATGTGAGAAAGGGGGAAATCTTGAGGAAGAAAAGAACCACTTCCTACTTGGACGGAAAGGGGCTTCTACTGCCGAGGGGTGGACGGAAGGTAGGTGGCTTGTGGCGGAAGAAGAGGGCGATTTAGATAAAACCTTGCCAAGAGGCGGAGGCGGAGCCTGGTTGATTACCCAAGGCTCGAAGTTTCGGGGCTCTGTGAAGGGGTGGGGTGGGGGGAGGATGGGGAGGAAGGACGGAAGGCAGAGCTGCTTCCTGTTTGAGAATCCCTAGCTCAGCCGGAGACCATCCAAAGGCAGGAGCCACTCTCCCTCCTGCTTCCACCACAGCCAACTCAGTGGTCGGTGGAGGGAAGTGTGAGAACACAAGCGTCAATGAAAGGGTGGAAATAGCTGTGGAGGAGTGATCACAACCAGGACCAGAGGCTCCCCCCTCCCCCCAGACTGGGCATCCAAGAACAGCCTGGGGCAGGGGCTCTGCAGACTGAATCCCTTCCTCCCGCCCAGATACCTGCAGAGGCTCTAAGGAAACCAGGCTGTTACATCCAACAGGACATTTGTGCCCGATGGAGGAGTCAGAGCCCATGGATACGTGCAGTCCCCACCTCTCCCCAGTTTCTCTCTTTGCACTGAGAGCTGGGAGTGCATCGCTTATATCTACCAACGTCTCTAGGGCCAGACAGGCTTCCTGAGAGAAATTGATGGCAGGGCGCTAAGCACCCAACACCCCTTGTGATGTTCATAAACCTACAATGTTCTCTGCAGCAGCATGACCTTGCCTGAGTTGAGTGACAGAGAAGAGGACAGGGGACATTATACCCATGAACTCAGGTTGTGATGGCAACTGTGGACATGTGGGTGAGCCTTGGAGACCCCCCCCCCACTGATCCTAACACACTGGGGGAGCACATGAGCCTCTTCTCTCTCCATGGGGACCCACCCTGGCCTGCGAGTCACGGAGGGCTCACCAGGGTCTGGAGGAGTGGGCTCAGGGCCAGCACCTCAGACCAGGCCTCTCTGCAGGAGGGTCCACACTGTAGGCCAAACAGTCAGGCCCAGAAGGCACCGAAGGGACGGACGTCAAGGTCAGGTTCAGGGTCAGTGTCAGGGTCAGGGTGCTGAAGCAGCCACGGGCCTGCTCCAGCACCAAGTGGTATCAAGTCGGGAAATGCTGAGCTTAGTTGTGGAAATCGCTGAAATTCCTGCCATCAAAGGAGGCTTGGGGACATTATCTGGCCATAAATGTGACCCATTTTTCCTCCCAGTCCAGAAAAACCCGAGACATACTTGTTATATGTACGTGTGTGAAACTAGCACAGTTAAGTGGAAAATGATTTGTTTAACTGGATTTGCCAAATAAATAGATTCCTATGATGCTGTGTGACCTGGTCCTGGGGGGCACTGGCTCCAGTGGAGAGCTGGTCCCTGGTGGTCCCTTGTCTCGTGACCCAACAATCTTGGCCACAGGGACCAAGAAGGGCCCAGGCTAAAGCAGCCACGTGGACGCCAAGTGTGAGCAGACGCAGGAGCGGAGCTGGGCCTGCCCAAGTGGCCAGGAGCCGGACCCCGCAGAGGGTGGGGCAGTGCAGGTCCCCACCTCTGCTTGGGTGCTGGCTTCTCTGTGATAGCAGCTGTGCCACACAGAGCCCCGTGCGGTCCCTCTGGTTCTGAGTCCACTCACCCTGTCCCTCCATCTTGTCCAACTACCGCCATGATACCGAAGCTGCTTCCGAAGGCCCTGGCTCCTTTTACGGACATTGTGTGTCCAGTGGAGGAGACCCGCTGACCACCAAGGGGCCGAAGACCCAGGGCCAGTTCTCCAGAGGTCCTTTGCTGTGACCTCTCCCTTCACTAACCACCTCCGGAGTAAGTCTGACTCTCCTGGGTTAAATCCGAGTTTTCCATCATGGCTCCTCACACGTGGACCTGCTCACCTATCCAGGGCTCCTGGAGAATGTGAACCCCTAGGTGCTGGCCCAGGGCCACCTCTTTCTCCTAAATTCCCCACAATCTCAAGCACAGCCCAGTTATGGCCTGGGTACCAAGGGCTAGCTGGGGACATCCTTGCTCCTTGACAGTTGCTATGAGCTCCCCCGCCCCACCCCCGCTCAAATCCATATGTTGAAGCCTTAACCCCCAGTATGATGGATGAGGCCTTTGGGAGATATTTAGTTTTATTTACTTATGTAAATGTTTATTTTTGAGAGAGAAAGAGAGTGCAGGCAAGCTAGAGAGAGGGGGAGGGGCAGACAGATGGGGGTGTGGAGACAGAGGATCAGAAGCGGGCTCTGCACTGACAGCAGTGAGTGTGATGTGGGGCTTGAACTCATGAACCATGAGATCATGAACTGAGCCGAAGTCTGACGCTCAACCGACTGAGCCACCTGGGTGCCCACCTAGTTGTAGGTGGGGTCCTGAGTTTGGAGCCCTCATAAGGGGATTAATACCCTTACGTGAAGAGCCACCAGAGTGCTTTTCCTCTGTCCACCTGCATGACCCAAGGGAAGGCCATGTGAGGCCACAGGGAGAGAGAAGACAGCCATTTGCAGCCCAAGGAGAGAGCCCTCAGCCGACATCAAGCCCACTGGCACCTCGATCCTGGACTTCCTGCCTCCAGAACAGGGAGAAATAAACTCCTGTTGCTGGAGATGACGGTGTGTTGTTACGGCAGTGCGGGAAGACATAGCACACTGCCATCTCCTGCTGACTCAGCAGCCACCGCACATCTGGGCCACATCCCCTCGGGGGACAAGGGCTGACCTTCCGTTGGGATATCGGCACCCACAGAGCATTTGACATGCAGAACATTGGTCCATGAGTGGCACATTCCTCCTGAATCTCTCTCTGGGGACCCTGTGAAGCTGAAAGTCATTATATGGGTCCCAGCCAGCTGCTACAGGACACTGATGACATTTGGAATAGTAAGGTAACCGCCGTATAGCAAGTTCACAAACGCTAATTGCAAAGATGGTTGAAATGGTTGAGGCCTGGCAGGTGACCGTGGAGACCAGCAGAGGCTAAAAAGGGATTTCGTTAGTAGATCGTGGGGAGAGCCCGGTATGCAGAGCAATCTCGAGGTAGAGATACCTGCGTCCACTCTCAGGAGCCGCATGAAGATGGCCGAGATTCCCACACCGAGCCCTCCACTGATCCTGGGGCTGTGGACGGTGACCTCCCAGAGCCAAGGACAGGAGGCAGCTGGAGCCACAGTGAGAATCCTGCTGCTGAGGGGGCAGGGGGCTCAGGATCTGTAAGAACAGCACTTTGTGGGAGCAGCACCCCCTGCAGTTACCATCACAGCCCCCTCCTGCTAGGGAGCCCAGGACACACAGCTGTGAACGGGCATTGAGGGAGGGTGGTGGCCGGGCAAGGTGGACCCCGGAGCTTGAAACCAAAAGCCAAACAGATGCCCTTCTGCCCAGTTGGCGCCTGAGTATCCTCCCCACCCCACCCCCACCCCCACTGCCAAGAATTTGAAAGATGTGGCCTCCACGCAAAATCACCCCCATAGGAAGGACAACATGGCGCCTTGATCGTGAGCTACAACCTACCTGTGGCCTCTGCACTTTGAAGTGTGGGAGGCAAGATTTGAAGTGCTGTCACATCAAAGCCCGATGTCAGTTGTGCTTGGAGGAGGGGCCCTGAGTTCAATTTGAGGCTGCAGACAGCCTTTGTTCTGGGGGCCATCACGGAGTGGGTGTAACCAAGATACTCCCTGTGAGGGGAGGCTGTTGAGACGGGGCTCCGGGGGGCACCCACAGTCACACAGACGTCTCTGCAGAGTCTGTGCCCCTGCAAGATCTCTCATCTCTAAGGACAGCTGGGGTGGCCTGTCCGTGTGTGTGTGCTTCTGGATTGAGCCAGGACTTACAGAGGACTGCCAGTGGGGGCCACACAGAACTGAGGAGAGAGCCGCAGGTGGCCCAGGGATCAGAGATGCAGGGGTTGAAAGCCGATTCTCATGGAAGGCGCATTTAAGGTGGAATGGCTCTGACTTGGGCCACAGNATCTCTCATCTCTAAGGACAGCTGGGGTGGCCTGTCCGTGTGTGTGCTTCTGGATTGAGCCAGGACTTACAGAGGACTGCCAGTGGGGGCCACACAGAACTGAGGAGAGAGCCGCAGGTGGCCCAGGGATCAGAGATGCAGGGGTTGAAAGCCGATTCTCATGGAAGGCGCATTTAAGGTGGAATGGCTCTGACTTGGGCCACAGACTGTGTCCAGTAAGCCAGCGATCATGTGTGAGGTCCAGAGCCAAACCACAGCTCCGGCAAGGAGGGGGGCTCCCCAAAGGGCAGAGAGGCCTTATGGACTAGAGGACTGGCACTAGACGGGGGGGAGACGTCCCCCTCCCCAGGGTGTGCTGGGCTCTGGGCTCTGGGTGTGGCCACCTCCAGCGGTGGATACAAGCCTCTTTGCTGTGCTTTTCTTCGGGGTTTCCCAAGTCTTAGGCGTGGACTTAGAGCAGCAGCTGGGGCTCAGCTCTCCCTGATGGGAATCCAGAGCGAACAGCAGAGGGGGGCAGGGCAAGAAGGCAAAGAGGCATGTGGGGAACGTGGCCGTGTGTCCTGGGGCAGGAAACCCAGGAATACATGGGAAGGAGAAGAAGGAGGGGAGACCAGAGAGAGTCAGGGAGCTGGAAAGAACTAGAAGGATGGCAGAGGGCATGTGTGATCTGAGAAATCTCTAGTACATGATGGAAAGTTGTGCAGTGCCCAGCATGGGCGGATGTGGAAACAGGGAAGGGAGGCCTGGCCGCCTGGGAGCACCAGGGAAAGAGATGCAGAGGGATGTCACCCATGGGTGTGTGGTTGTCACTGGGCGGGCTNATGTGGCCTCCACGCAAAATCACCCCCATAGGAAGGACAACATGGCGCCTTGATCGTGAGCTACAACCTACCTGTGGCCTCTGCACTTTGAAGTGTGGGAGGCAAGATTTGAAGTGCTGTCACATCAAAGCCCGATGTCAGTTGTGCTTGGAGGAGGGGCCCTGAGTTCAATTTGAGGCTGCAGACAGCCTTTGTTCTGGGGGCCATCACGGAGTGGGTGTAACCAAGATACTCCCTGTGAGGGGAGGCTGTTGAGACGGGGCTCCGGGGGGCACCCACAGTCACACAGACGTCTCTGCAGAGTCTGTGCCCCTGCAAGATCTCTCATCTCTAAGGACAGCTGGGGTGGCCTGTCCGTGTGTGTGCTTCTGGATTGAGCCAGGACTTACAGAGGACTGCCAGTGGGGGCCACACAGAACTGAGGAGAGATCCGCAGGTGGCCCAGGGATCAGAGATGCAGGGGTTGAAAGCCGATTCTCATGGAAGGCGCATTTAAGGTGGAATGGCTCTGACTTGGGCCACAGACTGTGTCCAGTAAGCCAGCGATCATGTGTGAGGTCCAGAGCCAAACCACAGCTCCGGCAAGGAGGGGGGCTCCCCAAAGGGCAGAGAGGCCTTATGGACTAGAGGACTGGCACTAGACGGGGGGGAGACGTCCCCCTCCCCAGGGTGTGCTGGGCTCTGGGCTCTGGGTGTGGCCACCTCCAGCGGTGGATACAAGCCTCTTTGCTGTGCTTTTCTTCGGGGTTTCCCAAGTCTTAGGCGTGGACTTAGAGCAGCAGCTGGGGCTCAGCTCTCCCTGATGGGAATCCAGAGCGAACAGCAGAGGGGGGCAGGGCAAGAAGGCAAAGAGGCATGTGGGGAACGTGGCCGTGTGTCCTGGGGCAGGAAACCCAGGAATACATGGGAAGGAGAAGAAGGAGGGGAGACCAGAGAGAGTCAGGGAGCTGGAAAGAACTAGAAGGATGGCAGAGGGCATGTGTGATCTGGGAAATCTCTAGTACATGATGGAAAGTTGTGCAGTGCCCAGCATGGGCGGATGTGGAAACAGGGAAGGGAGGCCTGGCCGCCTGGGAGCACCAGGGAAAGAGATGCAGAGGGATGTCACCCATGGGTGTGTGGTTGTCACTGGGCGGGCTCTGTCCCCCTCAAGGCTGGCTCTGACATGGGGGGTCCCAGTAAGGCTTATCTAAGCCTGGAAGGGGCAGAAAGCCAGGGTGACCCTGGGCGCCTGAAGGTTGCTTTGGTTCCTGTGGGATCAGAGCAGCCCATGGCCACTCTCGTGGACTGGAAGCTGGACTCCCCGACTCGCTCCCTCCCGTGGCCAGCGCTGGCCATGACCCCGAGCCACATTCGAGGTGGGCCCCCAAGGCCTTGGTGGCAAATAAGGAAATCTCGGGAGCTGGGTCAAAAGGTCAAGTCTGACTCCCGTCTCCACCCCTGACCATGGGTGCTCACGGCCAAGGGACCCTGGGTCAGTGTCCATACTTCGGCTCTGCCCACGACCCAGCAATGCACGGAGAAGGTCCGGCACATGGCAACGCCTCAAAAATTTATTCAGAATTAGAACTGCAGTCATTTGGAATGAGAACTGAGTTAGGATTGTGGTGAGTTCCTTTTTAAAACAAAAGAAGAAGAAGAAGTAGTGGCCTGTTGCTGTCTGTGTGGGTCACAGGTCTCAAATCAATTTTGTGCCATGGATTCCTCCGGCAGTCGGGAGGGCTTTCCCCAAGAAAGCAGTTTTATTTTTTGTTTTTTAGAGAGAGAGAGAGAGTATGTGTGTGAGATGGGAGAGGCAGAGGAAGAGAGGGAGGAACTTCAGCAAGCTCCACGCTCAGCGCAGAGCTTCACGTGGGGCTCGATCCCATGACTCTGGGATCACACCTGAGCCAAAATCGAGGGTCCAATGCTCAACTGAGCCACCCAGGCGCCCCCAGGATAGCAGTTTTAAATGCTTAACGTGAAATGCAAAGTATTGCAAAGGAAAGCTATTATATTAAAATGCAGTCACCAAAATTTAAAAATAGCCCTAGAGCCACATACGTGCTCCTTTATTCAGGCCTTGCATAAGAAGGTCTGGGACCGTGGTTAATAACTATCGCACTTGAGTTAGTGATGAGCTGAGCTGAGCTGAACCAATACTTTGAAATTTCTGCAGCAACTGAGGTGTGATGTGAAAATAGCTGGGGTTTGTGCTGGCGGAAAGGTCCCAGGGACTGTCAGCTCTACTCTGGTATGATGCTCACTCACGCCATGGAAGGAAATGCTAGTTTCAATTAGCGATTAGTGAAAATAAGTATGTAATGTCTTTCCCCAGCCGGTTCAGGACTCCCCTGAATTTCACCCCTGACCTCCAGGTTAAGAACCTCTGGTTTAGGCAGACATAAGGGTACCTGGAAACAGATGCTCTTCATCTGAAGAAGGATGGTTTGAGCGCTCCCTTGGTTATGCAAATGTGGGCCACCAGAGGGCCATCTTTTCCCCTTGGGGATGTGGGCAGTGGGGCTTCCCAGAAGTTGGTCTGCTTATATATCGGATGAGGCTCTCTGGGGCGTTGGGAAAGCAAAGACACCCATGTCCCCAGCCCTGCTCTCTGAGATGCAGAGTCAGGCATACCTGTGCAGGTGTGCTATGGGTGGTCCAAGGAGCATCGGCAGAGAAGAACAGTGAGGCCCTCAAAGTCAATGACCTTGACTAAAGCAGCGAGGCTGCCATGCTGTTCTCATTTCAAAGCCGGAGGGCTGAAGACCGCAGGGAAGGCGGCTGATGCTTGATGTCCCTTCCCACCGAGCCACCCTGTCCCAGGGGCAGTGCTTTGGGAAATGACACCTGGGTGTGGAAAAGTAGAGTATAAAGAGCCATGAACCTGAAACTGGACCACCAAGGGCGTCCCAGCCTTGGGGCAGCTGCATCCTCCGTGCAAGCAAGCTTCAACAGTGACACCTGGTGACGGCAGGGAGCAACAGTAGCCGTGGGCTATTGGGACCCTGCTGCTTCCCCTCCTGGGGTTAGGGAGCCACGCTGACCTCTTCTTTGCTCTAAGGAGGACCCCTGCATTTGGGGAAATCAGGGCAACCCCACAGCCCCCCTGCCCAATGAATTTGAACAAGAAAAGAAATGCGAACATATCTATAATCTAAGCCGGTGAAGCGGCTTGTGTCAGTAACATCATCGCCATCATATCATACGTGATACTTAATTATCAGTACTGTTCCTCCAACGTGTTGAGGGTGACCTCGCCTACCCTTTTGTAAAAGTTCTGGGGGGGACATTATTGCCATGCCATAAAGCATCTCCAAGGGGCTATCAGGCCAGCAGATCCGGTCTTTGGCACAACTGTGACTTGTTCCCCTACCTTCCCCCCCCTCCTGCAGCACCCCCTCTCGCACGCACTGCTCCCCACCCCACCCGGGCCTTCTGTCCTTTCTGCTCTTAGAGGTCATTACTCGTGATGGGAGCGCTTGGCCATGTGGTTTCTCTGTCTTGGGATATTTACAATGAAACCTGGAGAAAGCTGTCATTCAGACAAAGAATCAAGAGAGCAAAAGGGAGACACTCTTAGAAACATCCCCCGAGCATCCAAAGCTGCAATGAAGAGTGCGCCCAGGTGCCGTGCTGTGCTGCCCGCCGAGGCTGCAGAGCCTGGAACCTGGAGACGGGGCTGCACACGGCGAGCAAGGCGCCTCGGCAGAGGACGGTGAGGTTTAGATGTCTGTGCGTTATAATCCGTCTCCATCACCCCTGGCTTTCCATAAAGTGTCCCCACGCTCCATAGCCTGGTGTCAGTTGTCCTTGATGGGAGAAAGGAAGTGGGAGCATTTCCCAGGGGGTGTCAGAACCACAGACCTTTAGGACCAGGGCTAAGATGGAGAATGGCGCAGTTTCCGCCGAGACTTCTAGGACTGGTGTGTGTGTGTGTGTGTGTGTGTGTGTGTGTGCGGGGGGGTGCCAGGGTCCCACTGATGGGGGATGAAATCACAAGCCCTTCTGTTTGAAAAGCAAAGGGAGGGTGAGCCCAGAAAGCTGAGGCCCTGGGGCTACTGATGGCTGTGGCCAGGACCTGCCTTCAAAGGGAACTTCTTTACCCCAGCCCTTGGCAGGCTCAGTAGGTGGAGCATGCCACTCTTGGTCTTTGGGTCGTGAGTTCAAGCCTCACATTGGAACCTATATGAAAAACAAAAAACAAGGGGCGCTTGGGTGGCTTAGTCGGTTAGGCGTCCAACTTCGGCTCAGGTCACGATCTCACAATTCGTGGGTTCGAGCCCCACGTTGGGCTCTCTGCTGACAGCTCAGAGCCTGGAGCCTGCTTCAGATTCTGTCTCCCTTTCTCTCTGACCCTCCCCTACTCGCACTCTCTCAAAAATAAATAAATGTTAAAAAAATTTAAAACACCCCCAAAATGAAGGGAACCCCCAAAAACCACGTCTGACTTACAGACGTGGAAACATACGGATCTGAGGTAGGAGAGGACCAGCTCTTAGGTTCCCAGGTGAGTGCTCTTTCCACAACAGCACTCTGGGTCTCTGTGCCCTCCCTCCCCACTCCACGATCCTCTTGGGCTTTTCACAGACTCTGCGTCGTCACAGGGTGACCCACCTGCTCCCCAGCAGAGGTTAGCACAAGCCCCCCTGCCAGCCTCCCCCCACCACCCCCGCCAAGCAGCACCTGGCGGAGAACAGACTTAATCTCTGCTTGTTGGTTCTGCCTCATTTGGCCCTCCACGGCGCTCTGCACCGAGCGGGGAGTTCTAAATAGAAATGGTCCCTCCTAATTGTCGCTCACAGCGAGGGCTCACGTCTCCCTTCCATCCTCGTGCGCCTGGCACAGGCTGGACACACAGCAGAGCCCGTAAATGCCTGGTGATCGACAGCTGCAGGCATCACCCTTGCCCCAGCCCTCGCTTCAAACTAGGGGACAATTGGAGGCTTGGCTCCCCCTGGAGCTGGGGTCCCATAGCACCTGCTGGAGAGAACAAGAGAGCAGGAGTCCCTCCCCCAAGCCCGTCATCCCCAACTGGCTGAAGGAGCCTCGGCCATCCTGGCACAGGTGATGGTCATGCTGACATGGCTGGTATGTCTCATACCACCACTTACAAATAAGGCCACATAACAACCGCAAGTCCCCAGCTCTATGGGAAAGGCTACTGGTGGCTTGGGAAAACATTTCCGGTGATAGTGTCACACGGGGATTCAAACAGTGCTGAACTGGAGAAACTGAGACTTGGGGGGAGGTCATAGGCTCTGGAAGTCCCTGGTGACTTCAACTGAGGCCCAGGGGATGATGAAGACACAGACACCCAAGCTCCTGGTGACAAGCTGAGATAAAAATGTTCGATAACACGTGAAAGTAGAAAAAAAAGCCACATTTCCAAATGAATGTATTCTTCACCGTCTATGGGGTTCGAATAGGTATTGAAAACGAGCACCCATGAACTACTACGAGGGACATTTGACAATTGCAGGCGCGCCCTAATAGTCTGTATGTTCAAGTTGAATCTTCTCATTTGGAAAAATGATTCCTTTTGTGTGTGCATCTTCTGATCGGCCGAGGGGAAGATGCCTCCTATTCAGGGCTGCCTTAGCTTTGGGCAGAGACAGGGTGTGCCCATGGTTCCTGGGGGAACGCAGGCCTGTGTGCCTGGAGCCAATCCAGGCTCTCTTCAGGAAGGAGTGGGGGTGGCATTGCCCCAGAGGCAGTGTCTGGACTCACGCCTGGTCCCCTGCCACCCCTGAGTGGGGGCCAGAGCTAGGGACCCCAGCATCCCACCGCCATCAGCTCTCTTTCCTGGAGGGAAGCCTTGGGAGGCCACAGAAGGCTGCACCCACTTGCTGGGGTGCCCTCAGCAACTCGTCTGCAACCCGGAACTTCTTGGGTTACCTGGGTTAGCTCAAGCTGGCTGCTCCTGCCGGCAGCCACGAACCGTCCAGTTAGGGCAATGATGCTTCCTGCTCCAGAAGGGGAAAGACTGTGGGGGGAGGGGATCAGGAGCTCCAGGGTGCAAGTGGGACTAGTAGATTCCCTCTCCGACGGGGGCGGACAGGGGGGTGTCGTATGGACAGACCCTTCCCGCAAGCCTCAGAGCTACAGGGAAGCCCCTTTGGCTAATCTCACCTTCATCCTGTGGGAAACACTGCAAGAGGGTCTTTTCTGGGATGAACACACTGTGGGGTGGTGGAGGCAGCACGGTGGCCATAGATCACCCCTGGGGGCAAGGCACAGTCTTCCCTTTCCTGGGGGCATAGAGGCCGAGGCCTGACAGGACCTCCAAGGGCCATGTCCGCAGAGACCGGGTGGTCTCCACCAGAGGATGTGTAGGAACAGGAAGCGGCTCTGAGTTCCCTGGGTGCTGTGAGCCGCATCTGGTGGAGGGTTCTGTCTACACTCCAGGTACCCGGTCCAGTTGTTGGCACTTGGCAGCCGTCACCTGAACACCAAAGAGACGACAGTAAACTCACCGTCCCCACATCTCCGGGGGTTCTCACTGTCCTCAGGTCTCAGCCTAGTCACACATGTCTCCGGGAAGCCTTCCCTGAACCCCCAAGCCCCGGCTGGGCCTTCCTATATGTCCCCATCGTGTTCTGGCTTCTCTCATGGAGCTGAGGTGTGCGAGGGTCTTTTGGTTGCAGGAAACGCCCTCAGATTCCTTCAAGAAAAACAGACGATGACACTAGTTACACGATTTTATAAATATACTAAAACCTAATTGAGTTGTCGAATAAGGAAGGAGAGTGGAGTGGAGGGTGGGAGGCAGGAAAGCCAGCGGCTTGGCTTCCCTGTGAGGGTGTACGTGGAAATGAAGACAACGCGAGAGCCCTGGACAGAGCCTCAGCGAGACCTCCCTGCACGGGCCTCACGGGGCCTGGAACATGGCTCAGTGCTCAGAAGGACCGGAAGTTTCCAGAAAGTCTGCTGACTCTGATCTCCTCTTCCAGGCTTTCAGCTGTCGCCTGCCACCACTGCCCCTCCTAATGGCCACTCTACCACCTGACCAGTCCACCTATGTTGATCACTGGCATCCTGAAGATGGGCCGTGTGGGGGTCAGGCACTCACTCCTGTCCAGTCAACCACAGCAGGAGGGCCATGGGGCGACGCAGTCCATGACATGGCCACCAATGGAGCTGCTACCAGACAGGCGTTCTGAGGCTCCGCGTGTCTGTCCCTGACCCTAAGCTTGGGGCCACTACCTGCAGTCACTGCAACATGGTCACTCCCATTTGTACTCTGTGTGGCTGCTTTTGAGCTACAGCCACAGAGTCGGGTAGTTACAGGGACTGTAGGGTCTGCAAAGCTACAAATATTTCCAATATGGCTCTTGACAGAAAACATTTCCTGACTCTACTCAGAAATGTAAGCTCTTGAGAGCAGAAGCTTGGTCTCATTCATACCTGGGCTCTCAAAACTCAACAGAGTGCCGGCATATAGTAGGAGCTCAGTAAACTGTGTGAAATGAATAAATGCATGGCATTGGGCTGACTCTCTACGCTCTGCACCTCTCACCGTAGAATGAGCAGCCTTCTCACACTCCCACCCATTGGACAGGGTCACCAACTGTGCCAGTTCGCCCAGGACTGTGGGTTTCCCGGGACATGCAACAACCAGTGCGAATGTTGGGAAAGTCTTGGACAAACCTGGACAATTTTTTCACCTTAATGTTGAAGAGCTTGGACTTTTTCTAAGTAGAAGCATTGCCCGCTGCATTTTGGCCAGGTAATCCACTAGGGGTTGCTGTCTAGAACTGCATGCCTGACAGAAACAGTCACACACATAAGTGCCTACGTAACGGCAACAGATTCAAACAACCGGGTCAAGGTGCGGCAGCGCCCACTGAAGGTAGCCAGGGGGCTGCAGAGGCCATTGCTCAAACCTCAGTCTTTGTCTCAGTGCAGGAGCCAGAAGGTCATGGAGCCCTAGGAGCTGGGGGTCCCATCCCTTGGCCTCAAGCCCGGATGAGGAGAGGGTGGCCCTTGGTGGCTGTTTGTGGGGCATGGTCACCATCTCCCTGTGCAGGATGGTCGGGGCTTATGTAGTCTACTGGGAATTTGGCCAAGGTCAAAAAGAGTGGCATGGGGGAGTCATAACACGATGTGACATTGAGCCTTGATGGCACAGGATGGCATTTAACACGAACCCAATATAGCTCCCCCACAGTATCCTGGGCTCGCCCCTCACAACATGGCACCGTGTCCCATCACTTCCCGTTTGTTCTGTGCCACTAGATGTGGACTCTGGGAGGGCAAGGCCGGTCTCTTGTTCACCCCTCCACGCCCAGGGCCTGCCCCCTGCAGGCTCCCAGCTGCGCTCAGGGACCAGTGTCTATATCTCAGTCTAGGTATCCAGTGTGCCCTGGCCCCGAGCCTGCCTGTCAGGTCTGTGAGCTCCTGAGGGCAGGCCTGGTGTCCTGCTCGTCTGTCCCTGTCCCCTGGACAGGGCTCCAAACCATTTGTGGAATGAACGACTGACATCACCTCCTCACTCATTTCCTTTTCGGTTCCACCTCAGCCCGTAGCCAGGGCCAGCTGGATGACATGCAAAGAAACTTCTCTTAACAGCTAAGAAAGCTGTGACGCCCGCTCTGCAGAGATAGGAATGGGTTTCCTCATGGCTCCAGCATCCCGAGGACGAAGACAGGGGGACAGCCAGTGCGGAGAGTTTTTACCTGGGGCTCACTCGCTCCCCTCCCAAGGAAGGGTGGCCCTGTGGCTGCCCCACAAAACCGGCAGAAGCCAGCACTCCTAAGCCAGCATCTAATTGCCGGGGCTCCGAGCCGCCCGAGGGTGGCCACGGAAGCCCTGGGACTCGGCACCAGTCACCAGAATACTGTTCTTCCCACCTCGTGTTTGCCCCAGTTCTGGTAAATGCAAGTGTTATTACCAGCAGCGACAGCAGCAGGCCGCAGCGCAAAGGAGAGGCGGAGAACATCTAACTGGAAACTTTCCTGGTCCCGGAGGCGCGGGCTCTGCTCAGCAAAGCCTGGCCAGGGGATTCTGGGTGACAGCGGTCTCCTGGGTAACAGTAGGCCAGAATGGGGAGCCTGGGCCCTGCTGGGGGTGGGGCAGTCCAGNATGGGAAGAAGGGACTTTTGCTCCCCAGACTGGGTAGGGCTGCCCCCTTTCCCAAACTGCAGTTTCCCAGTTTCTGTCACATTGCTGCCCACTGCTTCCAACACCCTCAATCCAGAGAGACCCGAGGATCCCCCGGGTTGGGCCACCACACCCCCTGCTTCCCACAGAAAGCCCACAGCCCGGGGCCCTGCACCCTGGAACCCCGTACCGATGGGGGGGCCTGTGGCCTCACAGGCGAGGTAGGGGCTGGTCTCTCCTCTTCAAAGCCAGTTTTTACCCCTTCTTTCACTTCTCCTGCTTCACCCTTTCCCTACAAAGCTAATTTTACCACCAAAGGAAGACTCTGGAGGCACCCAGAAGGTCAGCTATATATAGTTTTACAACAATAAATCACTCCCAGGTAGTGGGAGCCGGTGGGGAGGGGCTTCACGTCAGCAGTAGAGGCGATGTTAGCTTAGTCCCATAGGATGGGAATAGATATCATTATCCCCAGTTGACAGAAGGGGAAACTGAGACTTGGAGAGATTAAGTAACTGGCTCAAGTTCAGTGTGGTAGCTGGTATCTGAAGATGGCCCCAAGAATTTTGCCCCTGCCTGTCTGTACACCCCATTCCTCCCCTCAAGAGGTGGTGCTTCCACTCCGTCTTTCTGGAATGGGGCCCAGCACTGCTTTGACCAATAGAACAGACAAGAAGTGACAAGCTGGGGTCTCCAAGCCCAGGCAGTTAGGAGGCCTGGCCGCTTCTGCTTCCTCTGGCTTAGAACCCAGCCCCTGTGATGTGGGGGAACCCCAACCAGTCAAGCGGAGAGGCCCGGCTGGAAGAAAATCGAGGCTCCCGGCTGACCGGCCCAGCTGAACTCTGAACGGATGTGACACTCTCTTAGCGGTAGGTCTTCCTGCTTCCAAAAAGACAACTCAGCTGATGACACACAGAGCAAAAACAAGCCACCCCCACCGAGCCCCGCCCAGACTGTAAAACCTCGAGCAAATGCTTGCTATTTTCAGCCACAGGTTTTGCAGCGTTTATTACGCAGCCAGCAGATAACCAAAGCAATCACACGGGTGGGCAATAAATAGCGGCAGTGATATCCAAACCCAGGTCTGGTAGCCCAGGGTCCCCTGCCTCGTGGCCATCCCCCAGGGCTGCATTGCCACCATGGACATGTAGGGCATCATCCGGAGCTCTGACCATCCTCCCTGAGCCGAGGCTGTACCGACCTCCTGTTGTATCCGGGGTGCAGCTCGGTGCCCTCAGTTCCCAGGAGCCGGGAGCATCAGAACATTCCTCCTCACACGCTCCCTGAACTCCCAGCCCAGCCAGGGGGTGCAAAGAGCTGGCCTCAAGTTACACCCATTGTTCTAGCACCTTCCTCAGCTAGGGAACCAGCTGCCTGGGATGCCCACAGGGGAGCCTGCCAGGCCTGAACAGTAAGTAAACCCAATGAGGATTTTTTGCCCCTCTTCGCCCTCCCCCACCTGTGTCGATAAAGATCCCACAAGCCGAGAGGAAAAGGAGTCAGAGCGGTAAAGTGAGGTCATTGAGGGGGGTCTGGGTCCCCCTGCCCCCCATCACCCGAGGTTAGCTCCCACCCATTAGCACCGTTTGGGGCTGTGAGAAAAGAGAGGGATTGTGCCCACTGGGCACACTTACGAAATGAAGGACTTGCAAAGGAGGAGACTCTAAACCAGTCCCGTAATTTGTGCCCATCCCCCACTCTGGCTTGCTAACTAGGCAGAACTTTTCTTTCCTTTTTTTTTTCTTAATGTGTGTTTATTTTTGAGAGAGAGAGAGCACGCGTGCACGCGCGTGAGCAAGGGAAGGGCAGAGAAAGAGGGAGACAGAGGATCCAAAGCAGGCTCCTCACTAACGACAGGGAGACTGATAACGGGCTCGAAGTCATGAAAAGTGAGATCATGACCTCAGCTGAAGTTGGATACTTAGCCAACTGAGCCACCCAGGTGCCCCTGGGCAGAATATTTCTAAGGAGAGAATGATAATCAGAGTCCCACAAAGCCAGGCCTCTGCCTTTTGCCTGGGGAGAAGGGCTTCCTAAGATTGCTGGAAAGCTTGGTATGTGCACCCTGATGTTGGGGGGGGGGGACTCTGAGGACACAGTGTGTGACAGGCTCTTGATGAAGCTTGGGTAACGCTGTGGCCGGAGCTGTCTGCTTGGAACACAGAGCAAGGAGGGGTGGCTGTGCCAGGAAAGGCCCACCCTATGGGAGCTGGTGGCATTGAAGGATGTGGGAATATTCCAGAAGCTGGTCTGAATTACTTAGCCCCAGCCCAAGGAGACCTGAGCTGGCAGCACATTCACCTGAATCGAGGTGAGGATGGAGGTAGAGGCCGGAGACTCCCACAGGTGCCAGAGGATACATGTGCTCCAGCCCCAAGCCCTCACCCCTGAGCTGCCTGGGAGGGGGAGGGAGCAGGGGCACCAGGCAGGGGCGTGGAGAAGCTGGCTACGCTCTCCTTTGCTTGAGCAGACTCCCCATGGGGTGCAATCTTCAGATGGTAGAGGGGAACAGCTCCAGCTTCAAATGAACTTCGAAATCTGGGTTATTTTTCGTAACTAGACACTGTAATTCCCGAAATCGGATTTTTGTCGTGTAAGTGACCCAAGGCATTTTTCTTACCTCAGAGTGACCTCCAGAAACACCCAGGGTGCCGGGGTCAGGGGAGAACCACTTCTCTGAGCAGGTTTGAAAAGGAAGCAGGGAAGAAAGAATTCAGTTGTTTTCTGACCGTATCCCACAAAGTGCCCTTGCTCAGCAGCACTGGTGCACAAGCAGGAGAGAGAATTCTAGAATTCCAACTGATTGAGCCAGATGGGGATTTATCGGCAGGATGCTGGGTGGCTCAGAGAATCACTGGGCAGCTGGAGAGACTGCTTCAGTAACTGGGAGGTGACGTGGTGACCATGGCTGAAAGTTGGCCATGGAAAAACAGAGAAAATGCCACCACCTCTCTGCCCACGGATGCTGGGTGATGTGCTGGTCACAGTCCCCCATCCTGCACTTTTCCAGCAATTATAAAAAGAGGCAGCGCTGTCTCCATCAGAGCTCTGTGGGTGGGACCACCTTAAATACAGGGACATGGTTCTGGTGCTGGTCTCTGGTGGAAGGGGGGGGGCAGAATTAATATTTACTAAAAGGGTGAGCCCTTAATCCATGGAGCTCGAAAGCGAAGCAATGGATGCTACTCTGCAAATGACCAAAGTTACATTTTCCCGCCACCCAGGTAAATGGGGATTTGGAAACTGGATTGTTATACAAAGTAGATTATTATGGGAAAATAAAAATACCTTTTTGCACGCCTGAGTTTTCAGCTGTGGAACTCACACTCACCCAGAGATAATGCAAGAAATGAGCAAAATAAATCAATGAAAGCCCCAGGCACACACTGGAACGTGGTGGGAGCCGGCTCAGTAGGTGTTGGAGGAGCACACTGGTCAAAGTCACAGCCCCCGCCCCCCACCCTCCAAGGCCTTCCCTCCCGCCTTATCACCTCATCACTGTCTTCTGTTTCTCTTCAGTCCTTCTGCTGCAGGAATGGCCCAAGCAGACAGGACTTGTTAGTTTCCAGTGACAAGCTCTCTGTCTCACCGCCGCACCTGTGTCTGAGGCTCTGTGCTCTGTCAGCTAGAGCGTGTGTGGCACATGGAGAGGAGGAGATGCCCGTGGTGGGCAGCAGTGTCTGGGCACCACCGACGCTCTGGGCCCACCGACCTGGGACAGCACCGGCTGTCCCCGGTGCCCCCAAGCCCTGGCCTTCAAGCCTCCCTTCCAGCCCCCAAGGCCCATCGAGGAACGAGGAACGTGGTCCCAGGAGGGCCAGCAGCTCTATCGCACTATGCTAATGGCCCGCAGGGCATGCATTTCTCTTTCTTCCCTGTAGGATTTCCCCACGCCCTGCCATTCCCCTCACTGTTCCTCGAAGCTCAGAGGAATCCCCAGGAAGGCTGACTGGCCAGTTTTTGGTCTCCGTCCTCTGAGCCCCACACCCAGGCCACATGCAAACCATGTTCTTCTCCTCCTCCTCCTCCTCCTTCTTCTTTTTAATGCTTATTTATTTTTGAGAAAGAGAGAGACAGAATGGGAGTGGGGGGTGGGCAGAGAGAGAGGGAGACACAGAATCTGAAGCAGGCTCCAGGCTCTGAGCTGTCAGCACAGATCCCGATGCGGGGCTCGAACCCACAGACTGTGAGATCATGACCTGAGCCGAAGTCGGAGGCTTAACCGACTGAGCCACCCAGGCGCTCCGCAAACCGTGTTCTTAAAGCCAGAAAAGGCCTTTGGCATGACTTAGCCCCCAGATGGTGTCAGCCCCACCAGGGGCCAGCAGGGGATTCCAGACGCCCTGGACCTCCAGACATGGGCCCCATTTCCACTCTGGGGACACTGCATCCACTACCCCAGGCAGCGGCTTCATATATGCTATGCCTCCCCACACGGGGCACTCCCTGCAACTAGTGGTGGCCAGAGCCCACCAGACATCCCTGGGGGGGGCAGGGACTAGTTCACCATTTTCTCCCTAAGCGTTTATTGAAGCTCTGAGGTCCCTGCTAAGTAAGACTTCAACACCAGTGGGTGGTAACTCCTTCAGGCAGAAGGCTGAGAAGGGTTTCCATGGAGACCGCCCAGGCTCTGGTTTCCATAGTAACACTTGCGCGAGGTTACAGAGCTTCCTATATGTGTCGCCTTAACATTTCCAACTCCTCTATTCTTCAGGCCAAACCTGGGCCTGATACAGAAATTGCTTTCTAGGAGGGAGGGGTGACAGACCTCAAGAGCCAGAGGCGAGATGGATGAAACTGTGTGCAGTTAGCTGACAGTCAGGGCATCTCCTTAACCAGCAGGCCCTCCCCCATCCCTGCTGTGGGGTGTGTACACACCCACACCCACACCCACACACGCTTGAATTATAAAAAGAACACATCTTTAGACAAGGAAGGATATAAAGCACTACACTTCCCTGCCATCCTTGCTATCCAGAGGTAACTGGTGTTAGTTTGCTTTGAGTATCCTTCCAGAAATAGTGTATGCACATCCATAGAGCTATCTTTTAGAAAATTCACTAATGGGATCTATATTCTCTCTCTGCCATCTGCGTTACCCTAATTATAGATCTTGGAGAACTTGACACATCAGGACAAATTGATCTACCTTATTCTTCATAATGGCGATGAAATACTGCACTTCTTAAAAATGTAAGTCCCCGATTGAGGGACTTTTTGTTTTCGGTCTCTTGCTATTACAGCAATAAATATCCTATACACATATTTTTGTATACTTGTTTGAGTCTATCCATATGGTAAATTCCTAGCAGTGAAATTTCTGGAATTTTAAAATTTGATTCTTGTCAAACCAATTTTACTGCTGTTGTTGATACAACAGGGCTGTGCATACTTGAGAAAACTGGGTATTATTGAACTGAAACAAAACAAGACCAGTGAACCATCAACACTAGAGCCTGACAAGGAAAGTACGAGAAAGGAAAATTACAGGTCAGCTTTACTAATAAACATATATTTAAAATTCCAAAATGAAATATTAACAAACAGAATCCAATAGCATAGACAGAGGATAACACATCATAACCAAATCAGTTATTAAGTTATACACCACATTAACAAATTAAAAGAGGAAAAATATGTGATCATATTGGTAAGTACAGGAAAAGATCTGATAAAAGAAGTCCACATATATCCCGATTAAAAATGTAAACTAGGAATTGAGAACAACCTCTTCAATTAACTTCAAAAGAGTGTTCTCTCAATATTTATCACTAAAACTAGACTCAAGGTGAATTCCCTTTAAAAATCAAGAGCAAAAAATTTATGACTATCACCATGATAGAGCTCCTACTCCATAAAGTAGGATAAGGAAAAGAAATAAGTTTTAATTATTTGAATGGAAGAAACAAAATCTATTCATAATCAGTACTATGTAGAAAACACAAAAGAATCCTCAGTTAATGTCTTAGAATAAATAAGGAAGACAGTTTGGCAAGTTCACTGGATCAATACTCAAAACCAAATTATATTTCTATATATTAGCAACAAAGAGATATAATTACTATAACAACAAATATAAGAGACTCAGGAATCAATCAAATGAAAGATTTGCAAGGCTTCTGAGGTAAGTGTAAAATTGTACTGGAAGAGAGTGAAGGTCCAAGTAAATTTTTAAATGCCATGTTCATGGCCCAGGACACTACGTATCACGGCAATCTCACTTCTCCTCAAGTGGATATGTAGATTCAATAAAAGTCCATTAAAACCTCAACACAGCATGTCAAAGAACTTGATAAATGGTTCCTAAAATGTATATGAAAACATAGGACCAAGACTAGGCATAGCACAGTTGGAGAAAAATCAAGGTAGGAGTCCTGCACTACCAGATATCCGGACTTCTTGAAAGTGTGGTTATGGTCCAAAGGATTGACCTACTAGGACAGAACAGAAAGCTCAGAAATAGGCCTTATACAGATGGACACTTGATCATTGTAGGCACACGCTGCAGCTCCGTGGGGAAAGGAAGTAAACAAAAAGAGAAACAAAAACAGAACAGTTGGTTACCCCTACCTCACACCATACCAGGGAATAACTTCCAGGGAATGTTTACATGTAATACACAATATAGTCAAAGGATTATGAAATAATCCTTGAGGATTAGAAGAAAATATAAGATAATATCTCTTCAATGTTGGGATAGGAAGGATTTCTGAAACAAGAGGCAAAAAGCCATAATCATAAAGAAAAAGATGAATTTGACTACAACAAAACCAGTCATTTCTGTTTGTCAAAGAAACAACAAAGAAAGTGAGAAGACAAGTTATAAACTTGGGTAAGATATTTGCCATACACCAATGGCACTTTACATAAAGATTATATAAGATATATAAATATAAAAGAACTTCTACAAGTCAATAAGAAGAAAACAAAGCATTCAATAGAAAAAGAGGTCAAAGAACACAAACAGGTATTGTCTAGAAGAGGAAATTTGAAGATCCAATACGCATATGAAACTTGTCTCACTTTCCTAGTAATTAGGGAAGGGAAAATGAAAACCATCATGAACTACCATTTTACTCTCGATCTAGGAGCAAACAAACAAACAAACAAATCAAACAAACAAAAAAACCAAGGCTTGTTAATATTCAGTGTTGGCAAGAATGTGGAAGAAGGAGAATGACTATGCAGCACAGGTGGGAATGTAAATTGGTTCAATTCCATGCAAAGCACAATATGGCAGAATCTTGTGAGTTGAATATTTGCACATCTGTGACCCAGTAATTCCACGTTCAGGTGGAATAACAGAAATCCTTGTACACGTACACCAGACACCTTGTAAAAGAAATGTTGGTAAAAGCACTGTTGTAATGGCAAAAAATTGGAAAGAACCCAAATACTCATTGTTAGGAGAATAGGGAGGCAATTAAATTGCTTATTCACATAATAGACTGATATACAGAAATGAATTAAATAATATTATAGGCATTAACATGGATGAATCTTAGAAATAAAAGGATGTGGGAGGAAGCAAGTCAGAGACCAAGACATGTATTCTATTACTACTTTTATAATGTTCAAATCCAAGGAAAACTACACTAGCAGTTCATAGGTAAGTGGTAGAATTATAAAGCAAAGCAGGGAATCTTGGGAGTTATTAATTCGCCTGGATTGAGTAATTACTATAGAGGTTGGCTAATACATGGAAAATTGACATATTTTCATGGTTGTCTTTAGCTCTAAGAATAGATGTGTCTTTTTTATGTTTATTTATTTTGAGAGAGAGACAGAGACAGAGACGGAGACAGAGACAGAGAGACAGAGAGAGAGAGAGAGAGACAGAGAGTCTCAAGCAGGCTCCATGCTGTCAGTGCAGAGCCTGACATGGGGCTCGTTCTCAAGATATCAAGAACTTGAGCCAAAACCAAGAGTCTGGCGCTTAACCCATGGGGCCACCCAGGTACCCCAGAGAATAGAGTTGTCTTTAATGTCCCTCACAGGATATGGAGGTGAGGGATGTGGAGGGTAGGAGCTGGGGTATATGAGGGTCCCTGAACATGGGAGCCAACATTCCCTGCATCTCTGAGCATGAATGCTTCTCCTCACATCTAGAGGTGGTCCACTTCCCCTCTGCTTACGTCAGGGCTGGTTTTGTAACTTGCTTTGACCAACAGTGCAATAAACTTTCTGGAACTTTGGATTCCAGGCCTTCAGAGGACTGAAGTCTCTGCCTTCCTCTCTCTGGGAGCTCAGTTGCCAAACTGTAAGAAAGCCCAGGCTATTCACTGGAGGCCGTGCTGAGCCAGGCCCGGGATGGGAGGGGCACCTTGGATGCAGAGCCCAGCCAAGCTCCCAGCTGCATGCGAAGTAGGGGTGAGCAGCCAGTGAGAGCTGGTCAGACTCGGCCATCCCTCAGAACCAGGAAAAATAGTAAATTACCGTGTTAGGCCATGAAGTTCTGAGGTGGTGTGTTAGGCAGCAGCAAATGGAGAAGTGAATGCAAGAAAATCAGTGCTATTGGCACTGATTCATTCATTCATTTCATTAGATGGCTGGTGGGTTTCCAGATACAGAATGGTCATGATGCTTTATAACTTCCATACTAGGGACTTGAACTTTTTTTAATGTTTACTTATTTTTGACAGAGACAGAGACAGAGACAGAGACAGAGAGACAGAGCATGAGTCAGGTAGGAGCCGAGAGAGAGACACACACAGAATCTGAAACAGGCTCCAGACTCCCAGCTGTCAGCACAGAGCCCGACGCAGGGCTCGAACCCACAAACCGTGAGATCATGACCTGAGCCAAAGTCAGATGCTTAACTGACTATGCCACTCAGGTGCCCCTACATACTAGTGATTTTTATATAGCATTTTATATGTAGTAAATACTTTGCAGTGTAAGATATTTAACAAAAACGAAACCTTAACCTGAAGTGCAAAAATGCATCTTCCTAATTTTGATTTGTATTTTCTGTGTAAGTGCAATTAAACGTCTTTTCATGTTTAAGCAATGTTCCATTTGTATTTCCCTTACTGTGAACTGCCTATTCATATTCTTTGCCTGTTTATCTATTGGGTTGTTCATTTTTCACGATTTATTTATTTAAAAAAATTTTTTTTAATGTTTTATTTCTGAGAAAGAGAGAGAGAGAGACAGCGTGAGCTGGGGAGGGTCAGAGAGAGAGGGAGTCACAGAATCTGAAACAGGCTCCAGGCTCTGAGCTGTCAGCACAGAGCCTGACGCAGGGCTCAAACCCACGAACTGTGAGATCACGACCTGAGCCGAAGTCAGACGCCCAACCGACTGAGTCACCCAGGCGCCCCTCATTTTTCATGATTTATAAGAATGTTGCCTATCAGGAAAATAGACCTTTTTATGTCCTAGGTTTCAAAAACTTCTCCCCCAGGGTCCCTTAAAAACCTTTTGACTTTGTGGTATGTTTTGCTGTCCATAAATTCTAGTTTTTCATAGTCCAAGTTGTAATTGGTGGGTATCATACTTAGGTTTTCCCTCTTTTAAAAATTCTTCTAAATCACTTACAAGTACTTTTATGGCTTCATTTCATACTTAAAAATTTTGGTTTATGCAGAATTAATATTATTACTGGAAAGTAGGATCTAGGTTAATTTTTGTCAAAATGGCTAGCCAGTTATTCCATTAAAAAAAAACAAAAACCCGACGTGGGGGCACCTGGGCGGATCGGTTGGCTAAGCATCCAACTCTTGATTTCAGCTCAGGTCATGAACTCATGGTTCTTGAGTTCGAGCCCCACATTAGGCTCTGTGTGGCCAGTGCCTGCTTGAGATTCTTTTTCTCCCTCTCCCTCTCTCAAAATAAACTTAAACACCACCCACAAAAGCAGAGGTGCCTGGGTAGGTCAGTTGGTTCAGCGTCCACCTCTTGAATTTGGCTCAAGTCATGATCTCATGGTTTGTGAGTTTGAGCCCTGCATCAGGCTCTGCACTGACGGTGTGGAGCCTGCTTAGGATTCTCTCCCTCTCCTCTTGTGCACATGCACTGTCTCACAAAGTAAATAAATAGTTTTAAAAAATCCCCCCAAAACTTAAAAACCAAAGCCAAAACGCACATATGCCCCATTAAACTTCCTTGTGTATAAGGACATTTCCAGACCCTCCATTGAGTCCCACTGACCTTTTCCTTTGCTACATGGAACTCTTTTAATTGTAGTAGTTTATAATGCTTACTACCTGGAGGCTGTTTGTTCGTTCCCCTTAAGAGGACTTCCAGACTATTCCCGATGTTTATGTCCCAAAAGAACCATGTCAAGTTAAACTATAAATCCCGTCAGCATTTTAATTGTGATTGCATTGCATGTGGATTGCCTTTGAGAACAAGGTGTGTCTGCACAAACTTGAGTCATTTATGTCCCTCACGGGTTTATTGAGCCAGACCAGCGGCAAGGACGTAGGCACCCACCCTCACCCCAGGTCCTGCAAGGTCCACCCTCCACGCCGCCAAAGCTCCGGGAAGCTCTCCCACCGCCTCCTCTGCAGGAGACCCTGTGACTCATGCCAACCTCAGCTCAGATCCATCGAGGTGGTTCCTAATTGCCCCAAAACTGTGGAGAACACTGCATCGTCCTTGTGCTTAGGGCAAGCAATAGTGATGTCATCCTCCGTGTAGAACACGACTCGGTGGTTTATAGGCACTTAAAAGCAGCATGACCTTGGGCAAGTTACTTCCGGTCTCCAAACCCTTTCCTCCTCCTCCTGTAAAATGTGAATCAACCTAGCCCTGCCTGGTGTGAGGACCGAGGGGGATTGAGGGGACATGGATGCTCTTTGGCTGCACCTGTTCTGGCCTCCCCACCCTCCCCACCCAGGCC
>NW_027527429.1:8464595-8469786 GCF_008692635.1 Crocuta crocuta
GCCCCTGCCCGGCGCCCTCCCCTCCCCGCTACTCCCAAGTCAGAGTCAGAAGTCAAAGATCTTTATTGTTCTACAGACACTTCTGAAAAGGGATCTAATTGAGAAAACATACAAAGCATTTAAGAGTTTCATCTCCAGAGAGCACCTAAGTCTGGCTGGAGGCGTCGAAGCCTCCTCTTCAAGGCTCAGGGCTGAGAACGGTTAGCATATTGAATGATCAGTAAAAACATGCAAAAGTGAGAAGGAAAAGGAAAAAAGGCTGCATTCCTCCAAAGCCAAGGGGTACGGAATTTCAGAACGAGGAGGAGGCAGGGTGTACAAGTACCAGGTGGCTCTCCCTTTCCCCCACAGTATCTTCTAAAACAGCTCCAAGCTTGGAGAAAGCAACGAGCCCACCCCCTCGCCTCTGCTCTGCGCTCAGCCCCGCGAGGCTGCCCGCCTTGCTCTGTCCCCTTCCTTGTGGCCACGGCTGCAGGACCCCACTTGTGCTCCCGGGGGGCCAGGGCTAGGGGCCCTGGCTCCTCCCTTCTTTGGTTCCACTCGGAGAACGATTGTGCTTGACAGACTCATCCCCACCCCTCGCTCCAGGCTTCCACTGGTGGGGGAAGGCACTGACAGGAGCCCTGGTGAGGGCCCAGGACGCCATCTTCCCTTGTGCTCTGGGAGGGTCCATCCCTGGGCCCATTTCCCTACCCTCAGCCCAGATCCAGGCATCTGGACACGGGAGGAAGTGTGCTGTCCAAGGAACAAACCTCTTGGGACTTTCCCAACTGTGCAGATATTTCTGAACCCCACACCACACCCCGCCCTGGCCCCTTGCCCAGCACCCCCACGTGCCTGGCCCCCCATCCAGCCCGTCCCCTGGGCTGCAAGTGCAGCTGTGGGCTGGCCCCAGCGGACCTGACTTCAGGACGGTGGTCCCAGAGACCACCTTGTGGCGCCCTCCTGCCCCCCAGACCTGGGAGCTCAGAAGAGGTGGGGCCTCGAGAGGTCACGGCTCTGGTACAGGGAGGTGGGCAGGGCTGGAAAGGAACCAGAAGACACGTCACATCTATGGAAAGGTCCAAAGTACAAGCGAAGCGAGGGGAAGGAGGAGGAGGGCCAGAGTGGCCAGAAGGGAAGAAAAGGAAGAGGGCAGGGGCGGGGCCTGGAGGGGGCGGCCCTCACACCACCCCGCAGATGAGGGTCTCCACCACGAAGGTGTTCTCGAAGTGGCGGATGGCGTTGCAGTTGCTGGCCCCTCGCTTGTTGATCCCTGGGAGGGAACAGAGAAATCGCAGTGAGGACTGTGTCCTGGCCCCGTGCTGGCCGGGCTGCAAAGGCAATCAGCCTGGGAGCCTGAGTGGCACCGTAGGACCTCGGGACCTCGGGGTGGGGGCGAGGCAGCCCAGGAAATGACACCCAGACTCACTGAGAGACAGTGCACTGAAGGGGTGAGAGCCCAGCTCTCCCACCTTCCCTGCTGTGTGACTTCAGGGGTGTTACTGAACCTCTCTGTGCCTCAGTTTCCTCCTCTTTCGAAGGGACAGCGAGAATAATGACGGTGGTGATGAAAACTCACGCGGTCTCAGAAGGACGTAAAGAGTGTAAACCAGGGCCTGGCACATAGGAAGTGCTCAGTCACCATTAGCTGTTAGTTCCCTGAACTGCGGCTACCGTCTGAGCTCTGTGAAAGCTGCTCCCCAGCCGCGGGGCCAGGTGCTGCCAGGTGACGGCCCTGGTTTAGAGCTCAGGGCAGGGGCCCACACGGGGGGAGCTGGCCACTCACGCCTCCGCGTAGCCCGGCGCCGCAGCCGGTAGGTGTCCTTCCCGCTGCATAGGTGGTAGATGAAGGAGCCCAGGGACTCCTTGTCGCTGACGTGCTCGGTGACCACCATCTCCTCCTGGATGATGTATGTCTGCGGGAGGTAGGTCCCTCTCTGCAAAGGGAGAAGCCGCAGCGCTGGCTCAGTACCCCAGGGCGATCCTGCTTCAGGCTCCACAGCACCCAGGGCTCTCCTCGCTCGGGCCCCACTTACCCACCACCCACTCCCCGCCCCTCCGTGCTGCTCGCTCCAGCGGAGTCCTGTCCGCACACACCCGCCTCCCCACCCAGGGGCCCCGTGGTTCGCCCTTCTGACGTCTCCAGGCACGTTCTGTTTGTGCCAAGCGCTTGTGCCCTCCTTGCCGCACGCATGGGGGGTCTGGTCTCCCTGGGGAGTGGTGGTGGGGGCGGCGACCCCACCTGCTCCCTGCACTGCTGGCGCGGGGCATGGCCTAGGGGGCCGCGAAGCTGGAGAGGGAGGCGGAAGCATGGTGGGGTGAAGAAGAGGAGAGGCGTGGACTCTGGGTGGGGGAGAGGAAAGATGGAGGAGGAGGGGACCAATCCGGGGTGCTGGGCCCCCTGACCCCCACTGCAGGAAGCTCCCTTGCCCCAGGCCTGGCCTCCACGAGGGAGCGGGGCGAGACGCCAGCGACGCCGCTGCTCACCTTCACGTTCATGAGGAGCTCCCAGAAGTTTCGGGGGGGCAGCACGATGGTGGTGTTGAGCTCGATAACATAGCACTTGTCCAGGGAGATGTCATGGTAGGCAGTGAGCCCCTGAGCAGGAGGAGGGTGTGTCAGGCTCTGCAGTCGAGGGCCTGGCCGGGCGCCCCCTTTCCCGGCTCCTCTCCTAGGCTGCGTTTGCGGGGGCTCCCACGCACTACGTGAAAAACGCCAACCGTCCAGGGCCTCGGCTGCTACAAGGGTCCTTCCCACGGGGTCACAGAGTTGAGGTTTGGGGAAGACAATAATGTTCCAATCGTGCATTTCATCAGACCCCTGAGGTACCGGGATCCCTGTGGACAGTCTGGACCCTCAGCAGGAGATGCTCTGTCCCCGGCTCTCTGTGGGTTTCAGCGACAAGATAAGATGGTCCAGGAAGCAGAGAGAAGGGATCATACCGGACAACCCCTAGGAAGCTCGGGGAAGCAAGTGTGGGGGACAGGGAGCTGGAGAGCCTGTGGTTCACTGGCCTCAGAACGGTCACTGGCAACAGAAGTGCAAAGGATCGTTTACCTCTGGGGAGGGGGTACTGACTGGGTTACTGACTGGGGTGGGGGGACGGTACCAGGGAACCTTCCGGAATGCTAGCAAAATTTCCAGACCTTGATCTGGGCGGCACTACACATAGGCCTTTGCAAAAATCCACTAAGCTGTACACTTAATGCACCTGATGGTAGGCGTGCTATACCTCCATGGAACCTCAACACAAAGTACCCAACTGAATGGAGCACTGGCCTCGCCCGTGACAGCCAGCGTCTGCACTAGTTCACGTTCAGTGATAAACACTAACCTATACAACGACAGCCACGTCTTTAAAATCTGACAACCCTAACCCGCAGACGTACTTGCCATCACACGGTACATACTCAAAGGAGGTACTATGGACTCTGGTATTTTCCTTTCGCTCCTGCTCTCCTTTCTCATGACCCTTGGTGGAAGGGGGGGCTCTGGGTCCTCAGGACACCCTTCGACCACTCCTGCCCCAGCCCCGGCCGGCCTCACCCGCTGGAAGTCATGAATGATGTCCGCAGGGTCGCCGCCGCCAAACTGGGGCACGGGCACATTGATGCGCTCATAGTTCTCTTCGAGGTAGATCTTCACATCTTCCTCCAGCTCCATGCGAGTGTGGGCCTGCGAGGACAGGGAGTCCTCGTAGAGCACGCCGCAGTGGAAGAAGTTGTCCCGGGCCAGCTGGGCAAGGGGGGGAGGGGACAGACAGACAAGTCATACAGCGCCCTCGGCATAGCCACGCCTACCCCACCGCGCCCCCTAAGGCCTGGGCAAGCAGGACGTGTGGGACTACGAGACCCATTTCACAGATGGAGAAACTTAGGAACACGAGGCGTCACGGAGCGTGGAGCGGGATCTGCCAGGTCCCAAGTGGATAACCTCTTTGGCCCTCAGTTTCCCCATCTGTGAAACGAGGTGAACCATCAGGCCTCTTCGGGCCTCTGGGTCCAGGAGTCTGTGGCTGAAATGGGATGGATTGGGAGGGGTAGGCCCCAGCCACCATGTGCCCTCCACAGAGGGACAGACACCCAACCAAGGGCCTGGAGCGGCTGGGAGGGCCCTCAGGGGCAAACATAGGAGCCCCAGATTGAACAGGCTGGGTGCCCAGGAGAGGCCTAACCGCTCCATCAGCAAGGCCAGGGGCGCTGTGTGACCTGAGGCCCAGTGACTGCGCGGGCGCGCCCATATGCCCACGTGCACTTCTCCAGGCTCCTCCGGGTCTGTGTGCAGACTCCTGGCCTATCACGGGCAGAATTCCCCTTTCTGTTTCAGTGTATGCTCTCCCAGAGCGTGAATCATCGCTCATGAATCATACTGTCCGGGGCACGGACTCCGAGGCCGTTCTGAGGTTCCCCTGTTCCCCAGCAGTGGGGTGGGGTGAGAAGCCCAGGAGGGACAAGCTGGGGCTGGGAACAGAGGGGACCAGGAGTCAGGAAGGGCCCTAAGGGCCACAGCAAAGGGCCGAGAAGAGGGCTCCCACAGGAAAGGGAGAACCGGGGACACGTGGGGAGCTGGCCATGGAAGGGAGGAGGCGGTGGGGGGGGGGGGGCCAAAAAAAAAAAAAAAAAAGAAAGTCAGCAGGTGTGTGGGAGCTGAGGTTTCTAGGGGAAAGTCACATGGAATACAGAAACTCTTCAGTAATTTCCATCATGGAAAAACCAAGTAACAGAGTTAAAAGCCAATGCTTGAGGGTGTGAGGTCACTTGGGTCATAAACGACCTCTTTGTCACTCTGAGATTCCCTGTTCGGTGCACTTAACGGTTATTCTTTTGATCTTTAATTTAACTCCCTTGGTGGCACTGTCTCCCTCCCCAGATCGGGGCTGAACACAGGTCACCGTGACCATGACCCGTCCTCGAGCTCAGCTCCGTGCCCTCACTTGGCTGTGTGAGTAGATAACAGGCTGCCATCACAGGCGGAGGCCACCCCTTGCAGGAAGTGGGGGTGAATCGGTCCATTAACCAGCTCTCTGCCTTCCTTGTTTTGTCACCCAAACAAACGTCCAAGGTCCAAGGAATGGAACTTCTTAAGGGCACAGGGCCCAGCCCTAGGGGGATCGCAGAGTTCCGATTTCTGCTGGATCTGAGTTTCCCGGGATAACACTGCTGGGTGATACTTGGGAAGGGGCGATGGATTCCAATCCCAGCTCTCCCAC
>NW_027527429.1:8469821-8473159 GCF_008692635.1 Crocuta crocuta
CCCCCCCGCCACTACCCGTGCTCCTGGGAGAGCTCCTGGGTGGCCTCGGGGGTGTCTGGAGATGTGGCTAAGGACCCTCTTCCAGGGTCCGAGGGGGTCAGAGGACGGGGCTCCGGTCCCGTCTCCTGGACCAGGCGAGCGGCCGGCGTGAGCCCAAGGAGGCCCCACGGAGGGAGCAGGCAGGTCGTCTGCGCTTGGCTTGGGGCAGGTCACCTGCTGTCCTCTCTCCTCACAAGCCCTAAGCACCTGGCTCTCAAGTGCCCACCTTCACTTCCGGGCTAGCTCCTCTCTAAGCACTACCTTCCCTGAGCCCCACACCTCCCTCCCGCCTGGGCTCACCTGTGCGAGGAAGAAGTATCTGTAGATGTAGACGGAGGCGAACACGAGGCCCATGAGCAAGACGACCATGCCCATCGACAGGTAGCACACGCCGCCCACAGAGCCCCCCTTCTTGTAGCGGTGGGGGGGGGGCCGTTCCTCCTGTGGACAGCAGTGCCGGGTCAGCCAGATGGTGGGCCCACACCTCTGGGAATCCTCCTACCCCCCTCCCCAAAGTGAGACCTCGCCCTGCCAGCAGGGAGGGAGGCTTGGGACAAAGTGGAGGGGGAAAGGCGCTGGGGACCCACAGAGCATCATCTATCTGGAAGGGATGCCTTGCCAGGGTCTCCCCAGCTTCCTCCCAGGTAAAGAGAAACTGAGGGGGCGCCTGGGGGGCTCAGTCAGTTACGCTTCTGACTTCAGCTCAGGTCATGATCCTTCGGTTCCTGAGTTCGAGCCCCATATCCAGCTCTGAGCTATCAGCTCAGAGCTGTGCTGTGCTGTGTGCTGACAGCTTAGAGCCTGGAGCCTGCTTCGGATTCTGTGTCTCCCTCGCTCTCTGCCCCTCCCCCACTCATGCTCGCTCGCTCGCTCTCTCTCTCTCTCAAAAATAAACAAACACTTGGGGCGCCTGGGTGGCTTAGTTGGTTAAGCGTCCGACTTTCGCTTAGGTCATGATCTCGCGGTTTGTGGGTTCGAGCCCCGCGTCGGGCTCTGTGCTGACTGCCAGCTCAGAGCCTGGAGCCTGTTTCAGTCTGTGACTCCCTGTCTCTCTGACCCTCCCCTGCTCACGCTGTCTTTCTCTCTCTCCCCTAGAAATAAATTAAAAAAAAAAATCTTTAAAAAAAAAAACACTAAAAAAAATTTTTTTTAAAGAGAAACTGAGACCCACATCAAAGCCATACAAAATGACCCCCCAGGATTAAGCAGGCACATCTGGATTACCCATGCCATTAGTACCCTTTCTTATGTCAGCTGTGACCACCGTATAGGCCTTTAAACACAGAATGGGGGAAGGAAGCACAGACGTGGCCTTAATAATAACTGCACCAGACCTAGGAGCCTATAGGAAACAGGGCACACTGGGCAGGCTGGGGGCCAGGGAAGACTTCCGACCCACCTGAAGTCTGGGGCAGTGGGAGGTGTCTGCTGGGCTCCAGCCATAAGGCCATGGCAGGGCCTGGTCACCAGCTGATGAAGAGAGCTTCCAGGAGGCCCATGCTGGTCTCCCTCGGGCCCGGCAGCCCTAAGCCTGCGATCCCTGCGGGCACAGCTCAGCTACGGCCCCACACAGGCACCGGCTGGCAGTGTCCAGCAGGCTGTCAGCAGTGAAGCCTGAAGGCTGGAGTCTGGAGGCTCCTGGAAGCCAGGGTGCTTCTTCTGCCAGGAGGGAAATGTGGCTATCGTGGCAGCGGCTGCCATCAGGGAGGCCGGAGAGGGAGACTCCCAGAGAAAACCTGAGTGCTCTGGGGTGCCAGACTTGGGCTCAGGAGAGTAGCCGCAAGTCTGCCAAGCAGCGGCATGTTCAACTGACCGACCTTCAGGGCACACGTGTCTGGGCTGGTGGATGAAGGTGTGTGTGTAGATCTCCTGACACCACTTTGCCCAGAGCACCGGACTGAGAGTCCTGAACGAGTCGTGGCCATCTCTCTTGTGTGTGCACGTGCTCCCTCACACCCCTGCCCTAACCCAGGCCCTCGCCCACCCTGGGAGATGTCACAAAAGCCCAGGCCTGTCTCTGCCTCCACTGTCCACCATTCGAAGCCTCCTTTATGGTGTCCAGACACAGCCAGGGTGAGGTCAGAGTCCAGGCCCAAGGCCTCCCCACCCTCCATGAGCTCAGGCAGCATGGGGGATGGGAAGGAGCTGTCTCCACACAGGCATACACTCCATGTAAGCCACAGACTGCTTAGACTTCTTCATGCATGTTTCCTTTCTCCCTTTACGCTGGGGGGCAGGGGACACAGTGCAGGTCCAAGTTACCCTGGAGAAGCTCTTATCTCAGCCCAGCACAGGGGGCCTGGCCTGGTGGGGGTGGGGCCCAGGGCCTGTGGTAATGCTCAGGTTCCAATCCCTGAGGCCCCCTGGCTCAGGGAGCACAGGGGAGAACCAGCAGACGGCAAATGCCTCCAGGCTCGGGGATCTCTCAACAGCCTCGAAGCCCGGGAAAAGGACAAAAATACCACTGGACCCTCCCCCTCCCTGGGCACATCCACCACCGGACCAGCTGGCCCCCAGCCTCCGCACCGTGGGACAGACACAGGGCAGAGAGGTGTCCCAGCCCACCTTGTCCCCCAACACCGCGGGCTGCCTTCCAGGGGTTGCCTGGGCACTCTCTGCACCCCAGCCCTGCTGCAGGGGTCCTGTGGTCAAGACCAGAGAGGTAAATTCATGAGACCACCCACCTGGCTGGCATCTCCTCCGCACCCTGGGGTCCCCTAACCAAGGTCTCACAGGGCCCAGGGGACTATAACGGTTTTGACTTTCCAATGGGCTCCCAGGAGCAGCACAGGACGGGGCAGCCCGACGGCCAAGGTGTCAGTGTCAGAAGCCACCCAGGGCCTTCTGGGGAGGAGGCGGTGGCCGATCCGGAAGACAGCCAGGCGGCTGTGCCAGCTGTGATCCTGCCCTTGGAGCTGACATGTGCAGCGGGGTGGGGTGAGCAGTTGACCCCAAGTTGAGAGAGGCCTCCACAGGGGCCAGGCCCCCATGAGGGAAGTGTGAAGAGGCAGGGATTGAAGGAGACAAAGAACCTGAAAGCCCTTTGTCAAGGACAAAGTATTAGATAAAAACAGCAGATCTTTATCAGCTGAAGCTTTCCTTTTCAGGGCCAATGCCAGGGACAGCTGTGGAGGCTGCACCCTTAGCCATGCTTTGGCTCCTGCGCTGGGAAACCGAGAGAAGCAGGCTTGTGAGAACTGCTTTTAAAAACAACAAAAAACAGGGGCGCCTGGGTGGCTTGGTCGGTTGAGCGTCCGACTTTCGCTTAGGTCATGATCTCGCGGTTCGTGGGTTCGAGC
>NW_027527429.1:8473165-8498520 GCF_008692635.1 Crocuta crocuta
AAAAAAAAAAAGAACAAAAAACAAAACAGAGTCAATGGGCCACAAGCGGGAGCCTGAGGGCCTGCTCCATAAATGAAGTTCACAGGCAAGAAGGCCTACGGGTTTTAAAGCAGCCTTTCTGCTTCTGGCTGGGTCAGGTGTTTACAAAGTGCCTGGGGCATGGGGGTGGCTATAGCACTGAGAACACAGCCTCCGGCTGGCCTCCTGGATACCGCCCTGCGTCCTTAATCTGTGGGGGTCACTGTGAAGGTTGATGGTCTGCCAGCTTTCCTAGGTGTGCAGCGGACATACCCCTCACAGGTCCGGGGCTAACAGAGCGCCCTGTCCCCCCTTTACTGATGCCCCTGGTGGGTGCCCGAGCCTCCCCCCTGTAGGGCCCAAACCCTAGAAACATCATGGCTGAGCAGCAGGCAGGAAGGGAACGCAGGACCAGAAGCAGACTGGAAGCCAGGGACGTCCCTGCTTTGAGACAAAAGGCACTTCAGACATCGAGCCCCAGGCAGGAGAAAGGGCCCCTGAATCTTGCCCCGAAGGTGCCATTGCTTGCTGGGCCCCGCACTCCATATTCTGGGGACTCCTGGCTGTCCAGCTCACCCAGAAGGTCTGTGGAGAAGCCTGCTTCCTGAGACCCCCAAGCTGCTGCTTCACTTGTGATGCTGGAGACCCAGGAAAATGCTGCCCCCCGCACGGAGCAGCCAGACATTTGGGGGGCTTTCCGTTTGGAAAGTGGAAAAACATTGCATACTGTTTCCAAGGCAACTGGGCTTTCTGAGCAAAGCGCTCTGCTGTGCACTCGTGTGGGGCACGTGAGCCTGCCGTCCAGGGACCTGGAGGGGCCCGGGCCTCGAGGCCGGCAATGGAGCTCATTAAATGATTTAGCAAAGCCAGGGCCACAGCGGTCAAGGGGAACCCAGCCAACTGGAGCATTAACTCAGTGGACTCCCTCGGCTCCTGGAGGTCCCCCCAGCTAGAGTCTCTCAGTAACAATGTCCAAATTAACTGCAAGCAGATTAAACTACAATCGCAGGCTGCTGGGAGGAGGCTGGCAGGGGGGCCAGAAATGCACTTGCTGCAGCCAAGGCTGACAGCTGGAGGGGGAGGGGCTCCTGGGAGGCCTCCTCCGTATCCTTCTCCCTCAGCATCTTTCTTTCCTAGGCTGCAGACCACAGATTCAAGGGCACCAGTGCGCGCGTGCGTGCGTGTGTGTGTGTGTGTGTGTGTGTGTGTGTGAAAGGGAGAGCGAGAGAAAGAGGGAGAGAGACCAGGTGAGGGTGGTGCGAGTGGGCAAATGGCCACTGTCCACTGAGCACAGAGAGCTGTGTTTAATGTACAAATGCCCAGGGGATGCATGGATTCGCTCTCAGCGGAATCCCATTCCTGTCATGTGGCTCAGCAGCCTGGGCACACGCCCATGAGGAAGCACAGCGTGGACCCTGCACCACCCTTCGCTTGGCCAGGCTGGCCCATTCTCTCCTCTATTCGGTCAAGATGAGACTAGAGAGAACAAAGGCTCCGAAGGATGAGAAGCAAAGCTGGCTGCTGGCAAGAGCTCCCCTGGGGGAGAGAGAGCTTGGAGAGTGTGTGTGTTGGGGGAGAGCCAGGCTGCGCTTCCGTGATTTTACCATAAACATTTTTTTTTTCTAAGAGGAGCTCATCCTCCCTGGCGGTGCTGACAGCCTTGAAACATGCAAGGACCGGCCCAGAAAAGCGAATAGAAAAGAGAGGGAAATAGAGACGGAAGAGAAAAGTCACTGTGGCGTGTGCCCAAAAGCCAAAGCCCCTCTGGGAAGGCCCAGGGCGGACCACACGAAGGGGGCGAAGCCCCCACCCCTCCACGAGGCAGGACAGGATCATCCCGGCCACCTGTCCACAAAGGTCCTTCAGCCCAGCGGGCAGGGCCAGCGGGTCCTGGGGCACTGGGGCAGGAAGACTCCACGCCCACCAGATCCGCCCTCCAGGCTGGCAGGGGACCCTCCCCCAACCACTCCCGGAGACCCAGCTCCCTCCTGCCAAGGGCCTGAGGCCAGGACTCAGAAAGTGAAATCTGATCCCCAGGTATGCAGCTGGGGGAGGGGGTGACACAGGAGCCATTAATCAAAGGCAAGGCCAAGGAGAAAATTACCCGGCGCTGAGATGATAGCATTGAACATGTATCTCTCCTCTTGCAGTACCCCCGGCCCATTTGCAGCCCCCCAGGCCAGTCCCATCTGTACACGCCCACACCTGGCTGCCTCTGTGTGTGTGTGTGTGTGTGTGTGTGTGTGTGTGTGTGTGTGTGCACTTAGGCACAAGCAGATGGACGGGAGAGGGGAGCTAGTCTGAGAGGTGCAGGGCTGGCCAGAGGGTGCAAAGAGGGGGTGCTTCCCGGCCAGCCCACTTTCCAAGCTGGCTCCCGGCCAGGTGCCCAGTCGCCCATCAGCGCAGGCTTCTCATTATCTCTGAGGCAAGTGCCAAGGGGAGGGTGGGCAGCTGGAAGCCCAGCTGGGCCCCCACCCCCTTCCCTTCCCGGCCCAGCCCACTGAGGCACTTCCTTCCAGCAGCAGGTCTGGGGACAGAATCCTCCTTGTGCTTCAGTTTTTGCTCGGAAGCAGGGGGAGCCCCACTGTGGGGGGGTGGGGGGAGCTGCTGAGGCCTCACCCTGGCCCTGTTGGGCTGCACACAGGTGGACACTTTGATCTAACAGCCACGGGGGAGCTCACTGCTGAGGACACTCATTCACACACTCATCTGCTCATCAAGTGGTCCTTTTCGGGCTTTAAATCTGATTGTGGAGTCCAGTAACCAAGGAGGGTTCTCGGGTCACGCTCAGCCAGAGGACACCTTCTACAAAGCTTTCCTCTGCATCCCCACCAGCATGGGTCAAACCTCAACTGCTCTGTCTTGATAAAGTAGATGGCCAGGCCTTCCAGTCTGCCTGCGTGTCCCACCTACCTTCTCCTTCTAATAAATGGTACCCTAATAATGGTGGCACTGTGTCTGAATGCTGGGTGCCTGTTGTGCTCACAGCAGAGACAGGAGGGGGGGCTCGATCCATGCCTTGGTTATTGGAATTGAGAAGTGTGCCCCTTGGCCAGGTGAGGGCACATCAGAGCGGTGAGCTCTCTTCCCCACTCCAATTCCAGCAGGCAGTTGGCAGAACCAACCAGCAGGCTACATCCAAAGCCCCCTAAGGACCTCGGGAAGCTGTGACAGTTTACGGCTATGCACTTCTGTCCTAGCGTTGGGGGGATTCTGATCCTCCTCCTGTGGACCCCCGGGCTCCTCCTTGCCAATCAAGACAGCTAGGGGACCTGCCTAGCTAACGAGGTTTGGGACAGGAGGCTGGCTCGGCAGGCTCAAGGCCATTCCAAACAGCACCAGGAAGATGTTGGTATTTCCACTTCACACGGGGTGAGGAGGAAGAGAGGATGCCCGATTTCAGAGCCAGAAGCCGGTTGTCAAGTTACTGCCAAGGTGATGCTGGCGTCTGCCATCCAGCCTGACACCATCAGGAGAACGTGCCACTCCGGGGAGATTTGGGGGACCTTCTCAGAGTCTGAATTACATCCTCCTACTGTCTGGCTGGGTTTCTCCTTCCACTTGAATCCTGGGGCTCTCAGAAGCAGGGTCCTGAATTCCAGGCCTGGGCTGGGCAGCAGGCCCTGGGAGAAGAAAGGGGCCAGCCAGGTCCCATCTCTGCTCCCTCCCTGGGCTGAGAGGAGGGGAGGAGGCGGTTTCCTTGGTGAAATGAAGAAAGACGCTTGAAGAGACCTTTGCAAACTTTTAAAGCTGCACACCATGGGCTTCAAACACGGAATGCTCCCTACCCATCTAAACATCGGACGACCATGGAGTTGGTCTGGTCAGGGGTGCAGAGCAACCCCCCAACCTAGCCCAGGTGGTCCTGGATGATGCAGCGACCACACAAGGGCAGGGGAGCTGGCCTGAGGCTGCTGGGAGCATTCTACACTCTGGATCTCTGCTGGGGCTGTGACACCCACCCCTGAGGCCCCTCTCCGGCATCCTCTCTAGCAAGGCCCAGGGCTCAAGTCTTCCCCAGCAGCAACCGCAATACTTCAGGCAGGGTAGAGTCTGAGCCATAAAACTTGGGGAGGGACCTTGTACTGAGGGAAGACCCCTCAGAAGCCGGCAGGGGGTTAGGGAAGGGGAGTGGACAAAGATTTCGGAAGTCCAGCGTCAATGGGACGGCTTGGTGCGACCCAAGACCGCCGTAGCCGCCCGCTACGTGGACACCTTTGCCGGGGCACAAAACAGCCTGGCTGGACGAGCTCTCCCTCCCCTCGCCTGGCCTCCCTGGCCGCCACGCGTCCTGCCCTCTCCAGGTCACACTCCACGCAGCTCAGACAGTTTTCCACTGGCGGAAATGCCTTCTCTCCCCCCAGGCAGGAGGGAAGGAGGAGGAGGAGGGGGGAGGACGCCGGAGGGGGCGGGGTGCAATGAGGCCCGCCCCCACAAAGAGCATCCAGGATGCGGGAGGGCACCGGGGCAGTGGGGGAGCCTCCCCGCAGGAGCTGCCCAGAGCGAGAGCCGGGAGAGGAAGGAAGCCGGGAGCTGGGAGGCCCAGACGGCATGGAGTGCGGAGATCAAGGCGAACCCCGAACCTCAAACCTCGAATCCCGGACGTGCAGCCGGGCCGGTTCTGGTTTATTTCCATTTCATTACTTTCTGACCCACCCATTTAGGTGCAGACCAGCAGCACATTCCCCGCCTCCCCATCACCCCCCTTTAGGGAGGTNTCGGCCCCTCCTCCTTGATTAGAACCAGACGCATACCCCCCACCAACATTCCACCAACTTATTTCTACCAGCCCCTTACCCTGTCTTGGGGCCAGCCGCTTAGCCCCTCCACTTTTGGAAGAGACCTCGAGCGCTTCCCCCCCTGGGGACCAGCGACTCGGACCCCTCCCACTCTTCGGACTTTTGCCTTCGGCCGCCGCTTTAAGAGAGGACCCAAGCCTCCTCCCCGCTCTGGGATGAACGGCCCATCCCGGACCCTCACAGCTCGGGGACCCCGATGCGCCCCCAGCAGTTCCCAGGGCCGGCGGGGTGCGCCTCGACCCCCAGCCCCTCTTACCCGAGCCGGCGTCAGCAGGATCTCAGCAGCTGGGGCCCGCGCGNTCTTGGCGCTGGCCGCGCCTGCGCCCCTTCCAGCCCCTGGGGTGCGCAGTGACCCCTGCCGGGCGCGCTGCTCCGACCGAGGCAGGGCTGACGTTTACTCACACACTCATTCACTCACTCACTCACTCCCTCACTCATTCCATTCATCCATCCATCCAATCACGCATGGACTCTGCCCCTTTGGCAGACTTTTTCCGTCTAGCTTCCTCTCCAAGACCATAACCCATAACACAGCCTTTGTTGAAAGCATGTTTGCCCGGCAAATGCAGCCTCTAGACAAATTCCCCATCTCCCCTCCTCCATTTCATACCCTCCTCTTTGGAAACACTGGTCGTCCCCACTGCACCTGTCCCCACCCGTCCTGACCCAGGGGGAGGCTTCAAAGCCAAGTGCCTAACTGCTTGCCTGCATCCTGCCTCCATCCACGTCTCTTTCATTCAACATCATTCTTCTTCCTTCATCTTTCAGTCCTGTAGAACCTTCCTGAGGGTCTCTGGGGATGTGTGCTAAGGATGCTGGAGTAGAGCAATAAGGGCAGCCTGCAGCCTCGGTGAGTGAGGGCCGCGCACTGCTGCCCAGTTCTCCCCTATCCGGGGGTACCTAGTGTGGTGGGCGGAGCTGGGGCGGGTGTCTGGAGGCTCCTGACAAGACTGCCCCTGCAAAGCATCGCTGGTATGGTGTAAGACCAGGGGCTCGCGTTACTGCAGCATTGCTTGTTACCCAAGTCCTGGGTCTTCCCTACTGTCCCTGGGCCAGACGGGACAGGAGACAATACCCAGCAACACACATACACACAGCCTGGCTTTTGGTTCTAGAGTTGGGATGACGGGGGGGAAGTCAGGAGAGTCTGAAGGCTTACTGGCGACAGCCCGAAGTCCTCCACGGACCCCTCCTACCTGTCAGGGCTTGAGTGGCTGCGTTGAGGCCTGGGTGTCACATCCCAGACTCTACCACCCCTGTTCAGGTCTTGGATGAATTCATCAGACTTGAGAACAAACATGCTAAGAAGGAAGTTTGAACTGATGCTAAGGCCGTGGTCCTGGGGGACTGGGAGAGGGAAAGAGAGGGTGGAAGAAGATGGTTTGGAGACAAATTTGGTTTGGACGAGAGTCGGAGAGGAAGGGGCTACGGACTCTTGTCAACCAGCTCCGAGAACTCCTAGCTGAATCTTGGTGTTTGAAGAAGTCAAGTCCCAGCCCTTGGTTAGACTCCCACTCAGCATCCCCAACATACATTCCTCCATTTGGAACTTGTTTCTGGGGGAGCCTGGGTGGCTCAGTTGGTTGAGCATCCAACTCTTGATTTGGGCACAGGTCATGATCCCAGGATTGTGGGATTGAGCTTGAGATTCTCTCTCTCTCCCTGTCCCTAACTCTCACTCTTTCTCTCTAAAAATTAGAAAATATAAAAAATAGTTTCCCAAGTGCCCCTGTATATTAAACATTGTATCAATCCCTGTGGCAGAAGATAGAAAGCCATAAGATGCGATTCTGCAACCGAGGACCTAATCACATTAAACCTTCCACCTGCCAAACTCTCGTAATGTTTATGAAATTTACCCTTACTTTGTTCTTTTTTATTGCCGAGTAATATTCCATTTTGTTAACATATTGCAGTCGTCTATCCAATTTCCTGGTTACGGACATTTGGGTTGCTTTCCAGCATTGGCTATAGTGACAAAGCTGCTGTGAACATGTGTGTACGCAGCATTTTTGGTTGACATTTATTGTCATTTTTCTTGAGTAAATAGCATCACAAAGGGTGAGGTGGGAATGGTCCATTCTAGCAGACAGGCATATTTTATCACATGACATTGTTTAGAAATAATATAAAGTGAGGCAAGTTTTGGTTGGTTTCATTTCATTATTGTGTTTAAGTACTCCACAGACATTGCACCCTCTTGCTGCCTGACCTGGCTCAGACCAGCCACATTACCCTGTCCTCCACCTTGATAACCTACTGCCTAGGAATGGGATTATATCATTTTACACTCCCACCAGCAATGTTCCAGTGGCTCCACAACTTCACCAACATTTGGTACTGTCAGTCAGTCTAATTTTAGGAATTTTAGTTTATATAACAAGTTGTATCTTATTGTGCTTTTAATTTGCATTTCCTTGATGACTAATGATGTTGAGTATGTTTTCTTATGGTACTGATCATTTGTATAACTTCTTTTGTGAAATGTCTGCTTAAGTCTTTTGGTCATTTTATTTTTTTTTTTTTTTTATGTTTTATTTATTTCTAAGAGAGAGAGAGAGACAGCATGAGCAGGGGAGGGTCAGAGAGAGAGGGAGTGACAGACTCTGAAGCAGGCTCCAGGCTCTGAGCTGGCAGTCAGCACAGAGCCCGACATGGGGCTCAAACCCACGAACCACGAGATCATGACCTGAGCGAAAGTCGGACGCTTAACCGACTAAGCCACCGGGCCTTCTTTTGGTCATTTTAGAAGTTAGATTGTCTTTTTTATGATTGATTTGTAGGAGTTCATTGCATATTCTGGAGACAAGTCCTTTGTCATATATATATTTATTGTGAATATTTCCTCTCAAATTGTGACTGGTCTTTTCATTCTCTTAACTTCATCTTATGGTGAGCAGAAGTTTATAGTTTTGATACAGTTCAATATATCAGTTTTTAATTTTATGGTTAGCACTTTCAGCATTTTGTCTAAAAAATTCTTTGCCCACCCTGAAATTGTGAAGATGTTTGAATATGTTTTCTTTTAGAAACTTTGTAGATTTAGACTTTACATAAAAGTCTATGGTCTATTTTTAGTTGTTTTTTGTGTACAGGAGTTGAGGTTATGTTTTGTTTTGTTTTCTATACAGTTATCTAGATGTTCCGGGATCATTTGTTTAAGAAATTCCTTTCTCTATTGGGTTTCCCTGGCACTTTTTTCAAAATCAGTTGACATTTTATATGTTGGCTTATTTCTGGACTCTGTTCTGTTACATTCTTCTATTTTTTTTTTCCTTATGCCAATTCACATTATCTTGACCATAGATTTCTAGTAAGTCTTAAATCAGGTAGTATAAATCTTGTTCTTCTTTTTCAAGATAATTCTGGCCCCTCTAGATCCATACAAACTTTAAAATTGGCTTATCAATCTTTACAAAACAAAACCTGTTAAGTATGAATTGGGTTTGAATTGAATCTAGAGAGCAATTTGGGGGAAATTGATGTCTTAACAATATTGAATTTAAGCCCATGAACATGGCAGATGTGTTTGTTTAGCTCTTCTTTAATTCTTTTCGCCAATGTTTTATAGGTATCAGTGCAGAGGTTTGCATATCTTTTGTTGGATTTATTCGTAAGTGTTTTATGTTTTTGATGCTATTGCATTTATCAGTTATGTCATTTTCTAATTCTTTACTGGTAGTATATAGACATACAATTGATTTTGGCAAATTGATCTTGTATTTTGCAAATTTAATATATTTCTTTTCACAGTATTTTTATAGATTCCTTGGGTTTTCTAAAATATATTCATGCCATCTGAGAACAAAGACAGATTTACTCTTTTTTCTCAATTTTTATGCCTTTCCCTCCCCCCTCCCCAGCCTTATTGGTTAGGACTCTAGTATAGTGTTGACTAAAAGTGGCAAGAATGCACACCTTCACCTCGTTTCTCATCTTAAGAGGGAAAATGTTCAGTATTTCATCATGATTGTAATTTAGTTATAGGTTTTTCAAAGATGCCCTTTGTATTAGTTTCCTAGGGCTGACATACAGGCTGACATCGCAACTTGGGTGGCTTAAAACAAGAAATTTATTGCTTCAAGGTTCTGGAAGCCCTAAAGTCCAAAATCAAGGTTTCAGTAGGATTATGCTTCCTTTTACACTTGTAGGGGAGAATTTTCCTTGCCTCTTCTAGCTTCTGGTATTTGTTGGCAACCTTGGCCTTACTGACTTATAGATACATCACCCCGATCTTTGCCTCCATCATCACATGGCTTGCTTCTGCCTGTGTCTCTGTTTTCACCTGGTATTTTCCTCTTCTTAGAAGAACACCAGTCATATTGGATTAGAGTTGACCGTAATGACCTCATCTTAACTTTATTATATCTGAAAAGACCCTATTTCCAAATATAGTCACATGTACAAGGTGTTAGAATTTCAACATATCTCTTTGGAGGACACAATTCAACCTGTAACATCCTTAATAAAATTGAGGAAATTCTCTTTTTTTCCCCCTAGTTTGCTGAGAGTTTTAATCATGAATGGATATTGCATTCGGTCAGATATGTTTTCTTCACCATATGGTTTTTGTCTTTTATTATGAATTTACTAATTGATTCTTGAATATTAAAAAAGCCTTGTATTCTTGGAATAAACCTCACTTGTACTGATCTCTTTATATATTACCAGAGTCAATTGGTTGATATTTCATTAAGTTTTTTGTTTGTTTTGTTTTTTATCTATGTTCATGAGGGCTATTGGTCTCTCTTTTCTTGTCATGCCAGGTTTTGGTATTAGGGTTATGCTGACTTCATAAAATAAGTTAGGGAGTCTCCCAGCCCCTCCCCCCCCTTTTTTTCCTGGGAAAGTTTGAGATTGGTGTTATTTCTTCTTTAAAATATCTGGTATAATTCACCAGTAGAGGCATGGGGATCCAGCATCTTTATTATGGGTGGGCATTTAATTATGGATTCAGGGGCACCTGGGTGGCTCAGTCGGTTGAGCGCCGACTTCAGCTCAGATCGTCATCTCTGATTCGTGGGTTTGAGCCCCGCATCGGGTTCTGTGCTGACAGCCAGCTCAGAGCCTGGAGCCTGCTTCAGATTCTGTGTCTCCCTCTCTCTCTGACCCTCTCCTGCTCATGATGTCTCTCTCTCTCTCAGAAATAAATAAAACATGAAAAAAAATGATGGATTCAATTTCTTTAACAAATATAGGGCTATTCAGATTTTCTATTTCTTCTTGGTCAGTTTTAGTAAACTGCGTCTTTGAAGGAATTTACCCCTGCCATCTAAGTCATCAAGGTGGTGACATTTTGAGTGGAGAGGTCAGTGTGGAAGGTCAGGACCTCGGCAGGCCGGAAGAGAGAATTCTAGACCAAGGCCTCTGCCTGGGCTTTCTCAGCACACCACGGAAAGCACACAATAAAGCTGGCCTGGTGACTGTTGTGTCATTTGTGAAGGAAGAACAGGTGAAACACTCTTGGGAGTTTATTCACCACCAGAAAATTCTCATAAGGGGGCAGTGATGTGCACATAAGTTTGGCTTAAAGTTGTAAGAGCTTGGAGTCCCCCTCCCCCAAATTTTAATCTATTTAGATCACTGGTTCTCAAGGTGTGTGTGTGTTGGGGACCCTGGGCATCCCCACAACTCTTTCTGAGAATTTGGAGGTCAAAGCTATTTTTCCAATCATACTAAGATGTTATTTGCCTTTTTCAATCTTATTTTCTCAAGAGAGCGCATTGGGAAATGTATTGAGAGCGCATGTAATTGAGAAGTTACATGACATGTGGTGTCATAACAGATTGGAAGTAGAAGCAAGAAGGAGAGTCCAGCTCTCCCCTATGAAGCTAGATAGTAAAGATATTTGCAAAAATGAAAAATGCCTCCATGGCTCTTGTGACTCTTTCGCTTTGAAAAACGCAGGCTTTGAAAATCAAAATGTAAAAAGAAACTAAGATGTTGTATATATTAACATGTAATAGACTTATACTGTTATTTTTATAAGACTTAGTAAATATCCCGTATATATCTCAGTTTTCATTTTCAATATGTTAAATACCATTAATACCATTGCTTATGTATACTCCACATAAGCAAAAGATCTTTAGTCTCCTTGATGTTTTTAAGAGTTTAAAGAGGTCTTGAGTCCAAAAAATTTGAGAACTGCTGATTTAGACAGTTTTTGGGGGGAGAGGTGAAGGGAAATACATTTTATTGCAGTATAATGTATATACAGAAATATTCTTAGATTATAAGTGTGCAGCTCAAGGAATATTCACAAAACAAAACAAAAATATTTACACACATGTAACTAGCAGCCAGATCAAGAAACGGAGCACTAACATTTAACATTCTCTTTGGTCCCCACTTAAGACCCAAGAGTAACCATTATTTCCCACCCAGTGAGGAACTTCATCTACTGAAAAAATTTTACCTACACGCGAATCTCACATTATGTACTTTTTTCTAAGTGGCATCTTAAAAAAAATTTTTTTTAGTGTTTATTCATTTTTGAGAGAGAAAGAGAGACAGAGCATGAATGGGGGAGGGGCAGAGAGAGAGAGAGGGAGACACAGAATCTGAAGCAGGCTCCAGGCTCTGAGCTGTCAGCAGAGAGCCTGACGCGGGGCTTGAACCCACGCACCGTGAGATCATGACCTGAACTGAAGTGGGATGTTTAAGCGACTGAGCCACCTGGGCGGCCCACTATCTAGCCTCTTTAACATCATGATTGTGGGGGTCATCTATGCTGAGGGTGCTGGGGGCTAGTTCATTCTTGAGCGTGCTGTCCTGCTGGGCACCACAACATGCTTATCCATTCTGCTGATGGTAGGCGCTTCTGTAGTTTCCAATCTGGGGCTCTTACCAACAGAGCTTCTGTGCACATTCTTACAGCGCCCTCAGGGAATGTTCGCACCCACTACTGTTGGGTACACACAGGGGACAGAGTTTCCTTTCTAAGTGTCTTTCTCACTTCACAGACCTGAAGGTGAGGCTTTCACAGCAGCGAACATGTTCTACAAAAGCAACTCTGACTAAGGTGTGGGATACAGAGCTCTTGGTTATCAACTTAGAATCTTCCGCCAGCCCTTTCATTTATCATCTTGCCACACACACGGTCTTAGGTATGACCCTCAAAGTTGGATCATGCTGTGAAAATATTTTGGAGGAAGATGTTACTTTGGAAGAGAGGTGGGATAGTGACTGGGCTGTGGCGATACACCCCTGGGGACTGACTCTCCATCCCCACCGCTTCCTAACTCAAGAGCCTCCGCACATGAGCTTCTCACTCTTTCCAGGTATTGGGGACTGCTAACCCCACTAAAAAAGCTTCCTGCAAACTGTCACATCAACCTAGTCGCTTTGGCCCATGCCATCAGCGCTGTGATGCTAAGACATTCCCTTCAAGAGAGGAACCACAAATGTTACATTCCTGGGAATAAACTTTATGACCTATGTAAGGAAAAGCACAACATTTTATTAAAGGCAGAAAGCTTAAGTAAAATGGAGAGACAAGCCGAATGGTATTCCTGGATGGGAAAATGATGAAAATGTTGATTCCCCTCCAAATCAAAGCAAATCCAATTAAACCCGTAATAGGTTTTTGCAGACAAGAGGAAATACTATTCTAAAATTGGCCATTGCAATTGCCAAGAACTTTTAAAGAAAAAAAAAATGACTGTGGTTTTCAGCATGACAAATACTATACTGAAATTTAGAAGAAGAAAATATTGGTGTGGAGACTTTCTAACTATACCAGGCAAGAAACCGTGATGGAAAATTTTATATATTTACATATAAGAAAATACCATGTGTGGAATAAAGAGGCAGATGTCAAATGGGACACATTCTAGTTATTTCTGATAGGTGTAAGGGAGGCTGAGAAACATAGTCCTTTTAACTGGACAGCAATGAGCTTGGTAAATTTCTATTCCTAAAGAAGAAAGACAGAAGGAAGCAAGGAGCCAGCAGTTTCTGCTGAAAGAATTCATGATGAAACAATAAGAGTTCATAGGATTAAAAAAAATACTTCAGGGGCGCCCAGCTGGCTCCGTCAGAGGAGCGTGAGGTGGGTGCAGAGATTACTAAAAACAAGTAAACCAAACCTTAAAAAATTAATAATATAAGAAATAAAAGTAAATGAATTAAGCACTGACACCAAGAACCTAGGGAAGGAACAAACAGATCTGAAGAGAAGAAAGAAAATGAATTAATGAAGAAATGGAAAAATGGACAAACTGATAAGTATATATATTGTTTCTCTTTTTTCTGAACTATCCCCCTCTCCAGCTTTACGGAGGTATGCTTCACTAATAAAAATTGCATGTACTTCGGGTGTACAATGTGATGGTTTGATATATATACGTGAAGTGATCGCTATCATCAAGTTAATTAACACATCATTCACCACCTTACGTCGTTGCCGTTTCACGTCTGTGTGATGAGACCATTTAAGGTCTACTCCATTAGCAAATTTAAAGTATACGCAAGTATGATTAGCTAGTCTCCATGCTGCACATCAGATCTCTAGGACGTATTCATCTTAGAACTAAAAGTGTATTCTTTTTGACCAACCCTCACCCCCCAGCCTGTGGGAACCACCATTCTAGTCTTTGGTTCTATGAGTTTGACTATGTCAGAACCACATGTAAATGAGACCATACAGTATCTGTCTTTCTCTGTCCAGTTTATTTCACTTAGCATGATGTTCTCCAGGTTGGTCCATGCCGTCACATATGTCAAGGCTTTCTTCTTTTTTATGGCTGAACAGTAGTCCATTATATAGATAGTTTTCCTTATCCATCCATCCATCGACGGACACTTGGGTTGTTTCCATGTCTTGGCTATTGCGAATAATATTGCACGGAACACAGGAGTGCAGATATCTTTTTGAGATATTGATTGCATTTCCTTTGGATATATGCCCAGTGGTGGAATTGTTCCATCATACCATAGGTCTATTTTTTATTTTCTGAGGAATTTCCATACTGTTTTCCATAATTGCTATACCTGATGAGTATATGCAGAGATAGTTCTTCTGGAAAAATCAGTGGAAAGAGACAAATCTATAGACAATCTTATTAATAAATAACAGAGAAAACATTAATTCCATGAGATGGATGTAATTATAGATAAGGTGGATGTTATAAACTATAAATTATTTTATACACAATCATATCTAATCAATATAAATATTTTGAAGTAGATGAGTTTATGGGAAAGTGTAAGCGGCCAACACGAACTAAAGAAGAATTAGAATATCATAGTGCCCTGTAATCAAGGAAACTACTGAAGAAAGTTATCGAAGAAATTATCTCAAAAAATGGTCTCAACAGGCAGAACACTTAACTAGACAGTTCTTTCATAATGAAGGAATGGCTAATTCGATGTGTGCTCCCATTGATTTTAGGCATAGATGATATATTCTGACACAAAAATCTGACAAAATAAATGAGAAAAATATAATTTTAGTCACAAATATACAAAAATATATGAATACACAAAAATGCAACAGTTCATGAGGAGGGCAATAAAGTGCCATCCAGTAGAACTTCTCCTGAGGAGAAAGACACAGATTTCATGTTTGAAACCTATGTGAGGAGAAATTGCTCTGGAAAAGAAAGCTTAAGTGTAATAGCTATTCAAACCTGAAAAGTATAGAGAAGCATAAGAAAATAAAACAACTATTATGACAAAACCCACAATAACCACTGTTAATACTTTGCTATTTTTCATCCAATATTTTTTATTCCCCACAACAGAGAATTATCCAGTCTAAAATACCAATAGTGACAAGGTTGAGAAACCCTGATTAATATCTTGCTTTCTTTTCTCTTTAAAATAGTTTCAGGGGCGCCTGGGTGGCTCAGTCGATTAAGTGACGGACTCTTGGTTTCGGCTCAGATCATGATCTCAGGGTTTGTGAGTCTGAGTCCTATATTGAGCTCTGTGCTGACATGCAGAGCCTGCTTGGGACTCTCTCTCTCTCTCCCTATCCCGATCGTTCTTTTTCTCTCTCTCTCCCTCTCTCAAAGTAAGTAAACTTAAAAAAGAAGTTATTATTAAGAAAATGATGTCAGTGTTTTCTCAGAGGTAGGCAGAATCCCCCCACCCCACCTCGCCCACCTTCCCCAGAACCTGTGAACTTGTCACCTTGCCTGGTGAAAAGAAGGTCACAGAAATAGCTCAGACAGGACCCTGAAGACAAGGAGCACATCCCGGATTATCTGTGTGGTCCCACTCTCATCAGAGGAGCCCTTGGGAAAAAAAAAAAAAAAAAGATTTCAAGGCAAGTCATTTTTACCTGTTATATCACATGATATCAGAAGCTTACTTTTCAATAAAATCTACTTAAAATGGCGATACTTTATTTTTCTGAGGGTAAATTCAATACAAGCACATTGCAGAAATTTTAGACAATATAGAAAGTCAGCTGTATTAGTTAGCTAGGGCTCCCTTAAGAAAGTCCCACAAACTGAGTAGCTCAAACAATGGAAATGTAAGGTTTCACAGTTTTGGAGGCTAGGAGTTAAGTCACACTGTCGCCTTAGATGGCTCCTTCTGCCACCGTGAGGAGAGTCTGGCCCAGGCTCTCCCCTGGCTTCTGCTGGTTTCCCGGTCATCTCTGGTGCTCCTTGCTGTGTAGAGCATCATCTTGATGTCTCCTTCATCTTCACATGGTGTTCTCCGTGTGTGTGTGTGTGTGTGTGTGTCCAAATTTCCCCTTTTTGTAAGGACACCTTTTATATTGAATCAAGGCCCATCCTAATGACCTCATCTTAACTAATTACTTTGGCATTGACTCTATTTTCAAATAAGGGCAAATTCTAAGGTCCCGTGAGGCTTAGGACTTCAACATATGAGTTTTAGGGGGCGTGGTCGACACATAACAGCATTGTGCTCATAATCCCCCTTCCCCAGGATAACTGCGGGTATTGCCATCACTATGTAATTGGTGTATATTCTTCCATGTTTGCTCCACACGCACATGAACACCCACGAAGTTTATTTTGTAAAACAAGGAACTACATGGTTTTCTGATTTGCTTTTTTTCACCGAGCAAAATGTTCTGGACACCTTTCCATGCCACCGAACACAGATGATATTTTAATGGGTGTATAGAATTCTATGCTTGGATGAGCCATGTTTTATGGATCGAAGAATATTTGCTTTTCCGAATGTCTGCTCTTACGAGCAGAGCAGCTGTGAAGGTGCTTGTGTGCAGAGTGCGCTCTCGATTCCTAGCTTGCTCTTTTCCGAAGATCAATGGCTGCAAGTGGGTCTGCTGCTTTAAAATGGCCAGTGTCTTGCAAAATATTTTGACCCATATTGACAAGCTGCCCTCTGGAAACGCTGTGACCCTTTACACTCCCAACGTCAAAGCACTCTCTCTTCCATACCTGCTTCTCCCCAACCTTCCATACCTCAGCAAGGACAGCTCCATTCTAGCAGCTGAGGTCAAATCTTCTTCTTTTTTTTTAAATTTTGTTTTAATGTTTACTTATTTTTGAGAGAAAGAGTGTGAATGGGGGAGGGGCAGAGAGAGACACACCCACCCACAGAATCTGAGCTGTTAGCGCAGAGCCCCACGCAGGGCCCGAACTCTCCAACCATAGGATCATGACATGAGCTGAAGTTGGACACTTAACCCACTGAGCCACCCAGGTGCCCCTGAGGTCAAACCTTGAAGTGATCCTTGTTGCCTTTTCACCTCACACCTCACACCTCACACTGAATCCATCAGCAAATTCCCTGAGCTCTGTCTCCAAAGTCTATCCAATCAAACCGCGTCTTCCACCTTGGTCCACACCATCTTCTCCCAGGTTTCTCATCTTGACCCGGGCAGGGTCTGCCCGGCCCCCGCAAAGTCTGTTCTCCCTACAGCCGCCAGAGGGCGCACCTTAAAAGGCAAGTGAGACCCTGCCGCGCGACTTCTGCGACTTCCGGGTTCCTAGGTAATGAATCGCACCGCCCTAGCCTGGGGGCTCCAGACCCTGCTACTGGGGGCCCTGCCTGTGTCGTCTCCCCGTTTGTCCATTCTTGTGTTTATCTCATAAAAAACAGAGAAGACACCTTTGTATATTAAGCTTATTAGCTCTGTCCACCAGAAGTCACTGGTATTTTTCCACTTTGACATCTGCCTCTTTATTGCATCCATGAACTGCTTGGATACGTAAATCCATCACATTTTCCATTAGGATTTCTTCCTTGCCTGTACACTTAGGAAGACTCTCTCCTCTTTAAACTTATATATTCACCAATATTTCCTTCTAGCGTTGTTATATATAGAACATCGAAATCATCAGTCACTACTTTTTAAAAAAATAAAGTTCTTGACAGTTTACTGTATTCGTTTCTAAAGACAAATTTTAGAATGAATTTTCTTAGTTGGCAAAAACCTACTGGGATTTTTGTTGGGGGGCTGCTTTAATTTGGGGGAGAGTGCATATTCCTACTCAAGAATTTGGTTTGTGTCTCCATTTACTTTAGGCTTTAGGGCCCCCAGTACAATTTTGTGCCTTTCTTTACACGGGTCATAAAGGGCATTCCCAGGAGTTGTATGTTTGTAGTTGTTGTGAATGAATACTTTTGGAGCCAACTCTCTTCCTGGGGACCCGCCGCAGGCCGAGCCCCTCCTCGAGTTCCTGGGATACCTGGAGGCCGGGCGTGAGCGCACCAGCGCGCGGCGAACTTGGACTCCCGAGTTCCACCCCCCACCCGCCCGCATGGTGGCGCCCCCTGGTGGCCGCTACCAGCGTGGCGCTTCTGCTACCTTTCAATTCCGCCCAAACCTCACCTCTCTCGATTTTCCTTCCTGGCTAGACTGTTGAGTCACCTCCCATGAAGGAAGGCAAACGATTTTCAACATTTTGGATTCAGCAAAATACACTTTGGAAGATGAATGTGAAAAAGTCACTAAATCAACACTTGAAAATGTAGCAGCTATTTATTTATTCAGTCCAAATCTGTTGATGCAACAGATCATAGGGGCCAGGCTGCCGGGATTCACACGTGAACCAAGGCAGACGAGGGCCCTACTGTTCCCCTGCATAGTGCATTCTAGTGAAAGGAGACAAAAATACTTAATGTGATGTTTTTTCCAAGAGAAATAATTTGAAGAAAATAAAGCAGGAATAGAAGGGGTGGGCATGGCCAGCACTGGCCAAGGAGCAGGGCAGGGGAAGAAGTGCCCGAGGAATCAACAGGTGAAGATGGGTGAGCTAGATATTACTCACTCTTGTGCAATCCAGAGCCCGTATTTTCTTTCTAGAAGTGGAAATTCAGTTAGAAGAAAAGTGAAATCTATACCTCCTCGTTGCCTTGTCCATTACAATACCGTTGTGTTTTACCCACAGGAAAGAGCGAAGTTCCTATTCATCACGTGGAGAAGTGGGGTCTGCAGACCCAGAAAGGTCTTCTTGTTTAGGGGATGTGGATGTTGGAGCTTTGGCCTGAGTTGTGGGAGGCCTTTCTCTTTTGGCTGTCTTTCGGGCTGGCTTAATGACCTCTTTTTCGGCTGTAATTATTGCTGTCGATATAAAAGAGCAAGTCTAAGAATCAATGACCCATTGTGTTCTGGGCTAAATTGGGCCCCTTCTTCCCAAGTTGAAGTCCTAACCCCGGTTTCTCAATGCGATGGCATTTGGAAACAGGATGTTTGAAGAGGTCATCAAGTTAATGCGGTCATCGGGGTGGGTCCTCATCCAAAACGACCGGAGTCCTTATAAGAAGGGGAGATCAGGACACAGACACACACAGAGGAAAGGCCACGTGAAGACACAGGGAGAGGGTGGCCCCTACGAGCCAAGGTGAGAGGCCTCAATTAGAACCAAAACTGACAATAGCTTGATCTTGGACTTCCAGCCTTCAGAATTGTGAGAAAGTAATTTTCTACCGTGTAAGCCACACAGTCTACAGTGTTTGTTAGGGCAGCTCAACAGACCAATCCATGTAGATTAATGTTCTCTTTAGAATGAAACTTAAGAGAATCAAAGTATGATGGTTGAAAAGAATGACTTACTGTAAGACATGTTTGTAAACACAGGCTTAGAAGGTTTAGGAGCACCTACGTGCTGGGAGCCATGCGGTGGGAATGCAGTGAAGCCCAAGGAAGCGGAACCTAACCAAGCCTGGGGCCGCAGTGCCCTGGTGAGTCAGGGAGACGTCCTCAGGGTTTTCCAGAATCTGCCCTGTCGTCACCCACCCTTCTGCCCTGCTGGGCGCTCACCACACAACCTTCTAGTTTCGAAGTGAGCTTTCCAAGTCCCCTGACTGGGAAAGAGTTGCCCCCTCTCCCCCTCCCAAGTTTTATTTATTGAGGACCTGCTTTGTACCAGGCACTAGAGATACACAATGGGGTGGGGGTGGGGTTCCTGTTCAGGGGACAGGGTCCCTGAAAAGGGAGGCTTTATATTTTGGATATGGAGAGAAGTGGGTGGATTCAAGATTGGCTGGAAGTAGAGTCAGAAGAACGTGGAGAGGGATTGGATCCGTGGGGAGGTGGGAAGGAAAGAGAACTCCCAAGAATGATTCCTGGGTTGGAGGCCTAAGGATTAGGATGGATGGTGGGGAAATGGAAGGGGAATCTAGAATTTTCTTAGGCATCTGGGGTTTCAGATGCTCTTTCTGCATCCAGGAGACATCAAATAGCAGCTTGATTTGTGAACTCTGCGAGGAGGTTGGGCTAGAGATAAAAATGTGGGATTCAGCCACTTACAGACAGAATTTAAAGTCATGGGACTATGTCAAGCCACCTGGATGAAGAAGCCACAGGCCAGGATGACTCTTGATATGTTAGGCTTTAATTTTCATTTATATTAAAAATACTTTCTCATTTCCCTTGTTCTTTCTTTCTTTCTTTCTTTCTTTCTTTCTTTCTTTCTTTCTTTCTTTTTTCTGTCTCCCTTTCTCTGTTTCTTTCTTTCCTTCTTTCTCTCTTTTTATTTTCACACAGGATTATTGTGAAAAGTGTTCTTTAATTCCTAAATATTTAGGGATTTGAGAGCTATCTTTATGTAACTGATTTCTAATTTATTTCCATTGTGGTCAGAGAATGTGCTCCAAATAATTTAAATGCCTTTTCTTTCAGATTTATTGAGCCTCACTTGGTGATCCTTTATATAGTTGATCTTGACAAATGTTCCATGTGCACTTGAAAAAAATGTGTATCTTGTGCAGTTTGGGGTTTTAAGTTCTACAAATGTCAATTATGGCACGTTGGTTGGTAATGTTGTTTGAATCTCCTGTATCCTCAGTAACTTTTTATTTTATTTTATTATTTTTAAATGTTTATTTTTGAGAGAGAGAGAGAGAGAGAAAGAGAACATGGGGGAGGTGCAGAGAGAGAAGGAGACACAGAATCCAAAGCAGGCTCCAGGCTCTGAGCTGTTAGCACACAGCCCGACGCAGGGCTCTAACTCACAAACAGTGAGATCATGAACTGAGCTGAAGTCGGATGCTTAACTGACTGAGCCCTCCAGGCCCCCCTGCTCAGTAAAGTTTTAAAAAATTAACTTCAGGGGTGCCTGGGGGGCTCAGTCAGTTAAACGTCTGACTCTTGATTTGGGCTCAGGTCATGATCTCATGTTTCGTGAGAGTGAGCCCTGCATTGGGCTCCTTGCTGAGCATGGAGCTGGCTTGGGATTCTCTCTCTTCTCTGTCTGCCCCTCCCCCCCACTCTCTCTCGGAATTAACAAACATTAAAAAAATTAACTTCATTTTTTAGAACAGTTTCAGATTTACAGAACAATTGCATATAAAGGACAGACCGTTCCCATATGCCCCACATCCAATTTCCCTCACAATGAACATCTCACATGTAGATGTTTTATTAACATCATGAATCCATATGGATATATTATTATTAACTACAGTTCGTGCTTTATTTAGATTTCCTTAGTTTTTAGCTAATGTGTCTTTTCTGTTCCAGGATCTCACCCAGCATTCCACATGGCAGTAATTACATTCCCTTAGGCTCCTCTTGGCTCTGACAGTTTCTCAGACTTTTTTTTTTTTTGATGACCTTGACAGTTTTTAGGTATTTTGTAGAAAGTCCCGCAAAGGGATTTGTCTGATGTGCTTGTTAAGATTAGATGGGGATTAGGGGTTTGGGGGAGGAGGACCGGAGGTGAGGCATTATTCTTGCTGCCTCTTGTCAGGGACACACATTATCAACATGACTCACTCCTGTTGATGCCGATAATCACCAGGCTGAGGAGACACTTGTCACTTTCACTGGGCATCCTGTGATTTATGGGGCAGCCCTGTCCAGGGGCCCTCCTGGCCTCTGCCAACTGTCCCTGTGGGATATCAGGGGTGTAAGGATACTCTTCAAAATACATACATTCTGGGGCGCCTGGGTGGCTCAGTCGGTTAAGCGTCCGACTTTGGCTCAGGTCACGATCTCACGGTTCGTGGGTTCGAGCACTGCGTCGGGCTCTGTGCTGACTGCCAGCTCAGAGCCTGGAGCCTGTTTCAGATTCTGTGTCTCCCTCTCTCTCTGACCCTCCCCTGCTCATGCTGTATCTCTCTCCCCCTCTCTCTCAGAAATAAATAAAACATTAAAAAATTAAAAAAAAATACATACATTCTTCCCTGGAAATTTACATCTGGTGTGTGAATGTTCTCAATGTTTTAAGCGCTTATTTTTTTCCAGCCACCAGAGCTCTCTGCCCATCACCAAGAGGTTTTTTTTTTCCCTCTCATGGGAAATAAGCTGGCTTCTGTAATGGCCCATGATGCTTTTGAATCTTCCTGAAGGAATTTTGGCTCCTATTCCGCAGTTGTCCAGCACAGCGGTACTGCCATCTGCTTTGGAAAGATTCTCCTCTAGCGCTAAAGGGCAAATTCCTTCTAGCCTGGCTGTTCGGTGAGCATTCATTGTTTGTCTCTCTGTAATTCAGGAAGGACTCAACATTGCTGCTGGTGCTCTTGCTTCTCCCTTTCTGTGTTTTCCTGACCTCAGTGAAGCTTTCCAAGGTTGAAGACTTTGCATCTGCCGACACTGGTTATACTTCGTCTTCCTCGGCTGATTTAGTGATCATCTGATTTCCTTTAAAGCGTCTTGAAATAACGTTTTAACTGAGTGGCATCAGCCAGTGTCTTCAAAAGTCCTTCCGTTTGTCCAGGAAGCGTCTGTTTGCTCCTGTGTTCCCTGTACCCGGTCCCCAGCCCCGCCGTCCGGGCTACCTTCCCCGTAGACCACCGCCCAGGCACTCCTCCTTAGCGAGTGGTCACCGGGGGGCATGATCTGATTTTCTTCCGAGTTTCCTAACGTTTCACTTTGTTGAATCTGCTCACCGACTCTCTTACTCTCTTCTTTGGCTTCTCGTGAAAGCAACTTCGTGCATCTCTGAAGACCATCATTTTCATCCAAAGCATCTTTACCACCGTCCAAAGCTGTTCTTTTTTTTTTTTTTTTTTCCTTCTAATGTATTTTGAAGATTGTTCTGGCCGCAGGTACGTGACTGCCATGTGTCCTGACACATCTTCTGAAGATCGAGGCTTCTTATAATGCTGGCCATCAGCTCCACTTGTTCTCAGTGTTCAGATCTTCCTTTGATATGTCCTTTTCTGAAAGCCTTCTATTTTAAGTCCAAGAGTTGGTGGTTTCCAGCTCTTTACTAATGGCACCCAGGTTTTAAAAAAGACTTTCTTTTTTTAAGAAACATCTTGGAGTCACAGTAAAATTGAGAGGAAGGAACAGAGATTTCCCATAAACCATCTGCCGCCCGCATTATCAACATCCCCCACCAGAGTGGGGCATTTGTTACGGTTGATAAACCTACATTGATGTGTCATTATAACCCAAAGCCTGAGGTTTACACTAGGCTTCCTCCCTGGTGTTGTACATTCTGTGAGTTTGGGCAAATGTATAATGACATGTATCCATACTTTTTTTCCCCACTACCCTGAAGATCCTGACCATTTTAATAGGCATGTAGTGGTGTTGCTTTGCTGTTTTAATTTGTATCTCTCTGATGACCTATGATGTAGGACATCTTTTCATATGCTTCTTTGCCACTGGAATATTTTCTTTGGTGAGGTGTCTATTAATAAGGTCTCTGGCCTATTTTTAAATCAGGTTGTTTGCTTTCTTATTGTTGAGTTTTAAGAATTCTTCGTATATTTTGGATAATGGCACTTTGTTGGATGTGTCTTTTGCAAATATTTCTCCTAGTCTGTGGCTTGTCTTTTCGTTCTCTTGGTAATGTCACTTGCAGAGTAGAAATTTTTCCTCTCCTCTCCTCACCTCTCCTTCCTTCCCCTCCCCTCCCCTTTCCTTCCCTTCCTTTTTTTTGAGAGAGAGAAAGAGAGAGCTCTTGAGCCAGAGAGCAAGGCAGAGGGAGAAAGAGAGAGAATCTCAAGCAGGATCCACATTAAGCTTGGAGCCCAACACAGGGCTCCATCCCCATGACCGTGGGATCATGACCTGAGCCAAAATCAAGAGTCGAGTGCTCAACCGACTGAGCCACACAGGTGGCTTTAATAAAGTCCTGCCTATCAGTCCTTTCTTTCATGGGTTATCCATTTGGTTGTAGAGTAAAGGTCATCACCATGTCCAAGGTCATTTCTCCTATGTTATCTTCTGGGAGTTTCATAATTTTGCTTTTTACCCCTAGGTCTATATCCATTTCGAGTTAATTTTTATGAAGGGTGAACGATCTTTGTTTAGACTCTGGAAGAGCCCTAGAATCAGGTCACCGCATGAGTGGTAGGGATTATATGCTTTCTTCCTACTTACCACCCCCTACCATACTGCTGTTTTCTTGGCCAAACTCAGAGGAGGGAATTTCTGGGTTGAGTGAACTGTCCTTGTATTTGGGGCTCTTCCAGACCCCAGTCTGTCTTAGGAATGCCCTCCATTTTCTAAGATCTGGCTGATTGCCCCTTACCCTTGCAAAGCTTCTCCATCCATGGCAGGACTGCTATTATCCCCGCGAAGCTCTTGTAGTGAACCCAGAGAGCCTCAGTGCTCTTAGGAACTAGCTCATCAAGGCTCCTGGGTACCCGCCAGCCTGCGCCCAGCATTGCCATGAGCTGGAGAGAAACATCCTGAAGCTCCCAGATGTCCCCACCCCTCCTGGGACGCCACCCTCAGCCAGCAGCTTGCTCTCCCAGTAGCACCTCGCTAGGGCCTCAATCCTTGCCGTCTCCTCTGCACTGTCCCCAGACAGGCTGCTGTGGAATGTGGATGAACTAGGCCTCCAGGACCCCCGCCCAGCCTGGAGGAACCTGTGCTCCCGCCGCATGCCTCGTCTGCCTGCCTCTAGGATGGGACACTGAGATCACTGCCACCGCGTTAGCTGGTGATGCTTCCTGCAGCCAGACTCAGAGCCACCCCGGTGACAGCTGGGGAATGTCCCCCTCACATGCCTTGTTCTGGAGCAATGGTAGGCCACAAGGCAGGGACCCTCTTGGAAGGTCCGGTGGGAGGGTGGGTGCCCGCCCCTCCTCAGCCAGAACTTGGGCCAGTCTTTCGGCTGCTGGGCTTGAAGACCCAGGAACGCTCAGGTCCCCAGCCCCGCCTTCGGCAAGTCTGAGCTCCTGGCCCCTAAGAACCCAAACTACCAGCCCAGCTGAGGTTCCATTCTTCTGTTCCATCACTGAGCGGCAGCCCTGGTGGGGTTTTGTGGGCACTTGTCCCCAAGATGTCCCCTGCCTTCTGCCGGAAACCTGTCGGACTGAACAGACAAGTCTGGATATGATAGGAATGTGACGGTGCCCGGAGAGGCGCGCCGCGTGGTCCCCTGTTGGGATGTAGCTCTCAGCCTGAGCCCTGATCTCCCTGACTGGGAGAAGCTCATGGTCTAGGGGGACAGGGACAGACCCAGAAACAGAAAGTGTGACATGCAGGGGAGGGATAGACAACCAACTGGGGGTGTCCAGCTCAGACCCACACCCTTTCCGGGGGACCGCAGCTCCGGGTGTGGGTCCAGGCCTGGCTCCGTCCATGGCCCCCAGGCTGGTCCGTACCACGCCCAGCCCCCCAGGTCTCTCTGGTGAGAGGTGGGTGGCATCACAGCCCTGCCCCGGGCCTGGGGCCGGCCCTCATCCTGGGGAGGCTCGTCCACCTCAAACCCCAGCCTGGGCCTGGGGACTACTCCTTATTCCTTTGCGTTGGTAGCCAGATAACGTGCAGGTGATGCCACTTGCTCTCTCTTGCTTTTCTAGGTATGGCTCCTTGGCCGCAGCACCTGGGGGTTAGTTAGAAGAGCAGAATCTCAGGCCCCATCCCAGACCCTCTGGTTAAGAGCGAGGCTTTTATCAAAACCCCTGGGTGAGCAGCAAGCACATCACCGAGACCAGGCAGCCCCTCGGAGATGGGAGCACTTCCGGTCTGGGAATACCTCGGAGCAGGACGCACCTCGGAGGGGGGAGACCTCGGGGCGGGGAGCATCTTGGATTACCACAGGGCTCCAGAAGCCTAGGACGGTAAAACACTCCAGTCTAACCTATGAGGAGAGTGCCAGACAAATAGCGCATTACTGTAAAACAGGTGATCAGAGTGGGTGGGATTCTGAGACACCCCCCCCCCCCCCCCCCGCCCCCACG
>NW_027527429.1:8498675-8571820 GCF_008692635.1 Crocuta crocuta
TATTTATTTTGCTCCTTGGTGAGTCACAGGTAGAAACTACACCAGGTGAGTTGTCCCCCAAAGGAGATAAAAAGATCACAGGTAATAACTTCTGAAGCTGTGGCTCCCTGGCAGGGGTGAGTAGGTTTTCTTTATTTAGGGTGAGGGTGAATATTGAGAAAGGGGAGCCTAGTCATTGTATGCAGAGGGCATAGGGGGCACATGCACTGTAAGGTACCTATTCTCACAGTCTGTGATGTAAATTAGGCTCCTGTTCCTCTTTGGGTGGAGATTTCAGTGTTATCAGGAAGTAAAGGTAACTGGGTCACCCCTTGGGTCATTTCAAGGTTCATCTGAGCAGGTGGAAGTCAGGGGTTGAGCTCAAACTGGTCTGGGCCGCTTGGATTCTTTGTCTATCCGGGCAGTTATTGCTTGAAGGATAGTTAGGGTTTCCAACAGGGGACGCTGTGCCCGTCAGGTCCTTCGCCTGAGTTAAGAGATAAACTGGAAAGAAGGGCTTAAGGAAAAAATGTGGGAGAGAGGCTGATGGGTACGAGCAGGTGAGCAGTAAAGGTTCGGACCTGGCCTCCAGCTGGTGACAATTGGGCCTCATTATCTGCTTATTGATGATTTTTGGAGGAAGGCAGGCAGCTGGAAGAGGGAATCAGACATCGGACTAAAGAAAAGAGAAACTGCCTGCCGGGTCTACTCCTGGCTCTCCCGCTTACTGCTGTGTGGCCTTGGCCAAGTTGCTTAACCTATCTGTGCCTGTTTCCTCATCTGTCGAATCAGGATCCTAGAGGACCTACTTATCTGAGTGTCGTGAGGACTGAGTTAACCCTTGTAGACACTTGGGAATCACTCAGTCAATATTAACGAGGGTGTTGGCGGTTAACAAAGAACCTCTGTTAATGAATGGAAATCTGTTGACCCGGGTGCTTTCAGAGGGCTTAGCACATGGAGGTCAGCAAATATTTACCTACTAGTTACCACAAAATAGAAATTAAATCAATACTTATTCTTTTTTTTTAAATATTTATTTTTGGGAGAGCACAAGCAATGGAGGGGCAGAGAGAGAGGGGGACAGAGAATCCAGAAGCAGGCTCTGCGCTGAAAGGCTGACAGCAGTGATCCAGATATGGGGCTTGAACTCATGAACCGGGAGATCATGGCCTGAGCCAAAGTCAGATGCTCAAGTGACTGAGCCACCCAGGGGCCCCATCAATACTTATTCTGTATTGCATCATCACACGATTGAATTTCTAAGTCAGTTTCCTAAGAAGGGAAGAGAGTTTTCCTAGGATTTGAGAAGGCTTGTTATCATTGTTCTAAGGATGTCTGATCTGCAACTTCCAGACCGACGCATTTCAAGGCAGAGCAAGGCCGAATGGGGGGACGGACGGGGTGGGAGAGGAGGCAGGAAGTCCAGGCTGACGGGAGTTCCGGGTTGGGCCCGCTGCGTGCAGGTCTGCTCCGCCGCCGGACCCCATGTGCTGTGGCTGCTGCAGCTGGAGAGCGAACTCCGCTTGGTCCCCTTGCGTCCCTCAAAGCCACGTGGCTCTGGGGTTCAGCAGTACCTACTGGGCATACATCCGCCTCCACTGGGCAATTTTTTTGGATCATTTATTTTGTTGCTACCATTTTATTTTGAAACATTTCAACTGTACAGAAAATTCCACAAGGGAATTTTTCAGGGAAAGATGATCTGATGGGGAGAAGAAACAGATCTCTCATGCAGAAAAATTCCAAGTAATCGATGTTAGATACTCTCAAGGAAGTGGAGCCTAATCCCCACTCCCTGAGTGTGGGCTGACAGAGCGACTTTTTCCCGGGGACAGACTCGCAAGAGGGAAAATGAAAGAGGAGCTTTCCTGCAGAGAAACCAGACAGTGCTGTCTCCACCAGGTGATCAAGGTCAGCATCAAGGGATTAAGTCATGGGGCTGCGTGCACCCTTCATAAGCTATGATGACGGCAGTGCTCTATCTGGGTGGTCTTCTAATCAGGAAAGGAATAATCAGACAGATCCCACTTCGGGGGATTCTACAAAATATGCCTGTCATGGAAAACATGGAGAGTCTGAGAGGCCGCTCAGGCAAGAGTCGTCTACGGAGACACAATGGCTAGTAAGTGTCACGTGGGGTCCTGGAAGGGCTCTGGCACAGGGAAAGGAAAAACTACGGAAATCTGCGTAATGTACAGACTGTAAGTATCAATAATACTTTCACGTATTAATAATAGCACATCAATATTGGCCCATTAATTATGACAAATATGGGGCGCCTGGGTGGCTTAGTCGGTTAAGCGTCCGACTTTCGCTCAGGTCATGATCTCGCCGTGCGTGGGTTCGAGCCCCGTGTCGGGCTCTGTGCTGACTGCCAGCTCAGAGCCTGGAGCCTGTTTCAGTCTGTGACTCCCTCTCTCTCTGACCCTCCCCTCCTCACGCTGTGTCTCTCTCTCTCTCTAGAAATAAAAAAAAAAAAAAATTATGACAAATATACCATGCTAATTTACAATGTTAATAATAGGAGAAATCAGGTGCAGGGTATATGTGGAAACTCTCTGTATCATCTTTCCCTTTTTTTCTGTAAATCTAAAGTTCTTTTAAACAATAGAGCTGCTTCAAAACAAAGTAGCCATATACCCACCACCTAAATTCTGCCCTTCACACTTGACTGTCCATATCAGACACTGTATTTGTATCACACATTTATCCGTCTCTGTTTACCTCTCTTGACTGCCCTCTCTTTTTTGCTCAGAACGGCACTTGGGGAGCTGGGACAGGTGGGCTCTCAATGCCACCAGTCTCGGGGGCTCCGGGTCTGGTTAGCTCTGGGAATACCCCTTCCGCAGCCTCAGCCGCTGCTGGAAACAAAGAGCTCTACCGCCACCCAGTGGATACTGAAAGAAATGAAAGTTGAGTGGTTGCGGGGCCGCTGACAATGCCCTGCTAGGCCCTGGCCCCTCCGCCAGTTCTTACCTAGACCCGGACATTTGCTAACTCTGGCCCCAGTTCCCAACTGTGCAGCCATGTCGTGGGGTTATTCTTACTACACTTTTCAACAAAGTCTTTTTTGGAAGGAGGTAGAGCATGAGGGAACTGGGAGTTTTCCAGTTGTGCTTTAGTATTTTTGATGACCAGGAAGAATAATTTCGGAGCAGTGGCATGGCCTGTCCCGCTGCTTCGGAAAGAGAAGTGTCTAGGGGCGTCGGCCGACTGGGCTTGGGGCCCCGGGGGGACGGACGGCAGGCCCAGGTCCAGGGCCACAGGTACCTCGTGTGTGACTTTGACACACACACTGTGGCCACAGCCCCTCCTGAATATGGAGGCGAGAGGGGAAGGCTGGGGAGTGTGTGACCTGAAGGACAGGCGGCACAGCTTTGTCCTTCCATGGCCGCCTCTTCTAAGGGGCCCCCGCCCGCGGAGGGGCTGAGCCCAGGCGTGGCTGTTGAGGCTCAGGGTTAGGAAGAGGAACAGAGTGTGCCTTAGTTTGAGTCTCCCCAGCAGCAGAGCCCGGGACGAGGGTCTGAACGCTGGTCATTTATTCGAACTGGATCCCAGGAAGCCCTTGTACGGAGTGGGACGGGAGCCAGGGGAGGGAAGAGATCAGATACATTAAACCATTCACGCCACGGTTTTGGAGCTCATCCCTCCTGGGAGCCCCCATCCCAGCCGACGGCTGAGGACGCTGGGGTGAGGGCTGCTTGCGGGGATGCTCTAACTGCCACCCTCCTGGTGCCCGGCCCACGGTAGGCAGCTTCGAGAGGGCAGGGTGGGTGCTACGGGGAGGCTGGGGGCCGGTCCTCTCCGTGTGTTCACGTGGTGGGGGTTGACACCCGACCCTCCCCCCTCCGGATCCCTGCCCCCCCTCGGCGAGGTCCAAAGTGGGGTGGCCTGAGGGCTGGGGAGAGCACAGGACCACAGCAGAGTCCACTGAGCACGAGCCGGTACTATTTGGGTCAGGAGCGGGGCGGACGAGGGGACCATCATGCCTTCTCCACAGGAGGGGAGATGTCAATTTCTCCCACGCGTGGAAGGGAGTGTGCAGGGCAGCCCACCAGGGAGGAAGAGGGAGCCAGCGGGCGTGCGGCCTTGTCTGGAAGCTTCCCCTGGGCTGGCCCTGAGGCTCCTCCTACAGCCTTGTCCACTGCCCCTGCTTAATCTCCACCAAACGGAAGACCCAGGTACCGAAAAACAGGACCGTGTCATTTCCACAGCACCCCAAGTACTCAGGTGGTAAGAATCTGTTACCAAGGGACAGGAGTTCTGAGAAGCGAAAGTCCACCCGGTGGAGGATGTTGAAAAATTGCAATCTTCCCCCTAAATCCCCGGTGCTCGTCCTCCTGAAGTGCTGGCTGGAAAAAAGTACTGCACGAGGTACGGGGGACATGACCTCCTGCCTAGAAACCTGGCTGTCACTGTGCTGGGAGCCCCAGGCCGCCAGGGAGGAGCCCAGCACTACCTCGGGGCCTGTGGCTGTCCCATCACACAGGCAGCCAAACGCCAGGGCACCTTGGCAGTCACGGTGAACAAACACCGCGCGCAGGCCTGCGCCACCGCGAGGGGATACGGCTTTGTGCAAAGGTGGCCACCTCCTCGGTCAGCGGGAGCTGTCAGGGGCAGGGACGTGTCTCCACGGGGCGGGAAGGCCTCTGTCCCTACTAACTGTGCCTCGGACCCTAAGACCCGGCCAGGGAAGTACTGGCAGGCGGACACGGGCGGCCCCATCACAGCAGGGAGGTTTCCCTGTGGGGTTCGTTCCTGGGAGCTTGGAGCAGGCGTGGAGATGGCGTGGGGTGGCTTGCCTCGTCCCTCACACCTTCCAGAAACAGGACGGCCGGAGAGAGGGCAGGAGGCTCTGAAAGTGGCGGGAAGGCCACGAAGGGCCGGGGAGGAAGAAGGCTCCTGGGAAACCAAGCAGCAGCTGAAGGGTAGTGTGTCTGGGGGCATTTCTGGCAAATTCTCAGGGGATTCCTCCTTCACGACCTTGGAGTGGCGGAGAAAGGTTATCGAGCACGGAGCCCTCAAACACCATGACAGTCATGATCTTCTTCGGTCCTTACAAATAACGTATGTGACTAAGGAGGGCAGGGTAAGGGCCACACGTTACCCCCGAGCAGTCTGAGAGTCTCTTTTCCTTGGCGCGGGGAGGTGACACCGAGTGGTGACTGATGAGAAACAGAACGTGAGCTGAAGCACGAGTCCAGCCCGCAGCGTAGCCACTTCTGTCTGTTCAGAGAAAGGGCAAGTTCACAAGGTCTGACCTCATGGGGTCCTGTCATCTACGGACACAATGGGCTGAACTACCTGGAAGAACGAAGGAACGACGAAGACGCGCCCAGGGGCAGTGTTGTGGCAAGAACGTGTCCCGGGCCAGGACCCCCGAGGACGGTGATCCCACTGACAGACAAGGGTTAAAATGAAAGGCAAGGACAGAGCCCGGGGCCAGATCTCCCCCTTGGAACTTCTACTCCTCCCGCCAAGTGTCCAGTTTTACCCTCGAACGTTACATAAAGGCTCACAGGGCCATGGACGAAGGGTCCGCTCCCCAAACGCTAGGGTCTCAAGAAGCAGTCAAACAAGCTGTGGTAATGGTGACCGTGAAAAGCAGGGCGAGGGGCTGCGAGGCCCGACGGGGAAGGGAAAGCCGCATCTGACCCCAAAATCAAACCCTGAACAGGAAGCAGGACTCAGAGAGGCGCGTGTGCTCATGGTCCCCGTTGGTTTGTGACAACATGTACGCCGTGTGTCCCGACGGGGCTGTTCACGGACACACATGCTTCTCTGGAAGATACCACGAGAACGGACAGTGCTGTTTCTCCAAAATTTTATTTTAATTTAAATCACAGGGAGGGCCAGCCAGGTGTTCTGGTGAGAAATCTCCGTTTCCCCGGGAGAAGGGAAATGCTTTTGTGGCACTGTTAACAACTGTATACATCTCCACCTTTTTGTCTTTTAAGGGCTAAAAACCACACTGAGTGACTGTACCTGACTCAGGTAAAGTGAAACCTTTATAACACAAAGAAAGCACTTCCAGTATAATAGTTTTGGTAAGATGAATATATTAAATGATCATAACTTTTCACCTTTGAAATGTTTTCACATTTTTGTTAGAAAACAAAAACAAAGCAAGTCCTAACTGTCCCCAGGTCCCAAGGCAACGGTGGCCGTTGCTGGTTCCCGGGACGTGCTGTACCCTCACGGTGTCCCACGTGTGAGGGCGGGTGCCACGCAGCCTCCGCCCAAGTGGAAGCTGTGTTGTCGTTCCAAGTTCTAGGAACCGGCTTGGCAGGGACACCTTTCTTCCACTTGGTGTAACTGATGTTTCTGCGCCAAATCCAGACGCCAAGCACTGGACCGCGAGACCCAGAACGTTTCCTCACGGTCGAGTCCCCCGTTCGCTTCCTAAGTAGCTCGGGTATGTTTCATTTCGGGGAGCTTCGGTCACTTTCCCGACTTCCGACAGAAAAACATGACTTATTTTACACAGAATTTGGGAGAGACAGCCTCAGGAGAAGCAAGTATGATGCAGACTGCCTTCTGACTGAGAGGAGAAAACACATTTGTGTCTTCGGGAGCTCGTTTCCTCACTGGTATGCCCAGGAGGTCGGAAAACCTGCTTATGCTCAAAACATCAACTGGGAGTCTCATGTTGCTGGCTGATAAATAATTCAATTAGTAAGAGAGGCTAGCAAAGAGTAAGGATATAAATTTCTTAATCAGCTACAGCCATGCTGAATTCAAACTGGCAAACTCTGATTTGTTGTTAGTTGTGAACTTTGTATCGCTAAGATGAACAGATACCATTCTAAGAACTTGACATAGATAGGTTCTAGGAGACGTTCTGCCATGGTCACAGTAACAAAAAGTGGTGCAAAATCAGTTACTTTATAAATACTGATAATTTGCAGCATTAAGGAACAGGACATTTAAAAAAAAATAAATTTCCCCATAGGACACCTATGACTAGGGGCTCTTCTTTTCCTAAGAGAAGCCAAAGTTTTAATTATTCAGTTTCACAACTATTGTACTGGATTACTTACTCTAAGAAAGAAAAGGTGCTCTATAGAGGTTTCCTCCACACATGAAGAATCAGCAGTAATTTAGCATAATCGGTATCATTCATGTCTGGTGAGCTCATGACTCATTTAATGAATAAGGCCGACACGGCGCAGGAAGTGCAGCGGGTGGAGTCCCAGGCCTACCGAGTGGTGCCCAGTAGACAGCGGAATACGAAGGATCGGTTTCCATTTTCTCGTTTAATGCTGTGATACTTAAAAGTTAAATCAGCATTTTCATGTGATCGGAAGTCTTTCAATTACATATGAGCATTCATTTTTTTTTTTTTTGCAAAAACTCAATATTAGGTAATAGTTACATACTAATACAGTAACATTCCTCTGCTGTACAAATTAAATCATTTAAAAGAAATGAGCATTCTAAGAATTATATACAAAAGAAACCTGTAAGCATTGTTGAAATGAAATGCAAGGTGTCACTGTTAGCTCTACTGGTTTAAAATACCTTCCAAAAAGTAAAATTAACAAATACCCTTCAACGTATCCAGGTTTACAAGTCTCAAGGAAATCAAATGTCGAAAAATTCTAGAAAGCTGTGAAAAGCGTATATACATTTTCCTTATGACCTTATGAAGCTTCACACCTTTGAGAAGTTGCTATCGTTTTATTCGCACGTCAACTCTATCCACCCCCAAAAGCTCCTATCTTGGATACAGCTCCCCTCTGATCTCAGCTGCAGCTCTGCTCAATCTTCCTTCAGTGAAGGCGCAACCTCACCATGAATCCACGCTCAGATCTCTGACAGAGACCAAGGCAAACACACAGACTGAATCTGAAAACACCACCCCCTTCTTCCCTAGACCCCACTGTCACCTACGCATCTGCCTGCAGGGGCCTTGCTATAGCCCCGCGAACAGAGCCCTCGAATTCTGAAGCAACACACAGATCAAGAAACAGTCCACGTGTGCTCTAGTGGGCAAGAAAGCAGCAGCTACGTTCTCCAACTTGGACTAAAAAAAAACAAAAAAGGTAAAATGAAAAACCGTTCACTTAACAGCAGGTTAGCAGTAATGTTCCTCACGAACCGAGAAGAGAGCCTGATGCTGAATAGCTAACAGCAAATGCTGAATCTGGATTTACTATTTTAGGTGTTGATTGGAAATTAGGCTTCTTGCTGGGCTGGTCTCTTCAAATCCCTGATCTGTTTAACTAAATAGGTCTTCTCATCGTTAAACTGTTCGTCCTCGGTCCTGTCATTCTGGAACTTGCTGAGGAACTCTATGAGTTTGGTCTGGTTCTTGAGGAGGATGTCTAGGATGGGCTGCGTCTTGTTGGGATTGGCTACAAACACCTGCATGCAGAGAAAGCAGCGTCAGTCGCAGAAGGAATGAGACCGTGACGCCCGCCCGCAGCCGGCTCGGCATGAGCAACACGCGCCCGATGCTTCCCCGGAGCCCGCGGTCCAAGGTTCAGAGAGGATTTCGTTCTAGAAAACCTTGTTTTACAATGGGGGGGCAGGAGTGGAGAATTATATGTTTCAGCACAAAACGGACTGACGTATTCATTTGTGCTCTGAAATTCAGTAGCTTGGTATTAAAATACAGACTGATTTTAGAATAAAATGGGCAGAAATTATTTCTGGGCAAGGAAAGTCAGAACGGATTCTCAGTACTAAAACCTCCACAAAAAGGATTAAAAAACACATTAGAAAGTGCTTTACTTTGTGATTAATAATATTTTACGTCAGAAATAAATGACTCGCCCCTTGTCCCCCCGTCCAGATGGTACACCTTGCTTCTGGGTCTATTTTTGTTAAATATCAACTCCGATTACCAACACGAAGCTAATAACATTGCAGTTACTGGTAAATGAAGGCGATGAAGGCTCTGGAGGGAAACGCAGTCTGCGGCTCCCGCACTGTACCTTAAACACGTGGAACGCCTCAAACTGGATGTTACGACTCTTGTCTCGTAGGAGATTCATCATCAACTTGAGGTTCTCTGGTTTACTGATGTATTTTGTCATAATTGTGAAGTTGTGTCTGTCTAACAGTAGTTCACCGAGAAGCTGAGAAGACATTTAAACAATTACTCTTACACTGTCATCAAAATTTCAGGTAAAACCAAAGTTAAAAGAAAAATATTTCACTTCTTAATCATCACGGTTAAGCCCAGAACAGCAGTCACTCAAAAGGTCGATGAGTGGAATCGAGTTTTGGCCTAGGAGCTAGCGAGGGCCCACCACGTGCCCCCTGACCGTGTGCACCGTTCCTGGGGGGGCGCAACCGTAGGGGGCGTCCAGCACTGCTCCCTGGTCTGGACAGGCGCCAGCGCACATTTGGCCTAGAATCCGCAACCGGCAGAGCCTATTTTTCACATAAGCATTTCTGTGTCTCATTAAAAAACAAAACAAAACCTATCAAAGAAAATGGTTAGAAGTTATTGATAATTCTTGTTTAACTTAACTACAATTCTTAGCTAATTAAAATTATTTTATTTCCCAGGACAAGAGTGTTTCAAAACAGGTCCAAAGCTTTCCATACACTTACCTTAAACTTGCCAAGGCTGTGCTTTTATCAGACCTGAGTCAGGAAAGTTTATAAAAATGTGTATTTCTATTCTTTCTTTAGCAAACTGTCCTGAAGACACTAGTTTTTTCTTAATGACTCCTCATCACCACTAATGACATTAAGCTAAAAAAAATGTCTGTCCAGGGCTTACAGAGTCATTATCCCACAGCGGTCCTTGACTTTCCAACTGTTCTCTGCTCGCTCTAGCTCTCTTCTTCTCAAACCATCAGTCACCTCCTCACGTTGTCAGTAAGCCAGCTTCTAGGGAAGGTCTAGTGTCCCCATCGTGGGGGAGGAGGCCAGGGGCAGTCCTTGCGGGCAGAGACAGGGTGGTAGAAGCCTGGCCCCTGCGTCAGCTCTGGGTTCAAATCCTGGGTTCGAATCCTGACTCCCCACACCCTGTGAGCTATGCAACCTTGAGCACATTAATTTCCCGGTGCCCCAGTTTCATCGTCCACAGTGGGAGTGGATGACAGTACCTACATCTCATGAGAGCGTAACAAGAAATAAAAGCACGAATATGTGCAAGGCACGTGGGACTGGAGTCTACACAGAGACATGCACTGAGGTCTAAGGGAAGGAAAATGCATGAGTAGAGTTATTCTGTGCTGGGTTATTTGCTCTGGTTAATTTCTTTCTGGATTCTTGGCTATGTTCTAGATAGCTGAAAATTTCCAGACAACTGATCTCTAGATAAGAAATACGTAATATTAAATAAAAAATAACCTGATGTGCAGGAGAACAAATCTGTTCTACGCAGGATTTACAATGAAATTCTAGGAAGAATTCAAAAGCTGTAGCTCAGGCTTCACATCAATCTGAATCACAAAATGTACAACTTCCAGGGTGCCTGGTGGCTCAGTCGGTTGAAATCAACTCTTGATTTCAGCTCAGTTCATGATCTCACGGCTCACGAGTTCGAGCCCTGTGTCAAGCCCCAAGTCTGGCTCTGCACTGACAACTCGGAGCCAGCTTGACATTCTCTCTCTCCGTCTCTCTGCTCTCCCCCCAGCTTGCATGAGCGTGTGTGCATTCTCTCAAAATAAATAAACTTAAAAAAAAAACCACCCCAAAATATACAACTTTCAAGGTAAGAAAGAACAAGTATTTACTCTTATGAAGACTCAAAAGTTACTATTAGGCATGTGAAGAGGTACAGCTTTACTGGTGTTCATTTTCTATCATAGAAACCAAAGAAATACCAAGCATGGCTCATTTGGTTATCTGGAGGTTATCAGTTTAGTTATCTGGAGAAGGGTAACTGCTAATTCTTTAAATTTCTTTAGACCTAAAAAAAAAAGTTGGAGGTCTTGCACAGGGAAAACACACTTGCTGGTAAAATAAATACAGGAATACTAAATGCCTGTGAAGCTGGAAAAAGAGAGTATAAATGAAAATCCATGTTTAAAGTACCAATGGTCCTCACAATGGCTCCGTGTGTCCTGAGGTGTCACAGAGCTGCAGGAGCCAGGGACGGGCCCCATGTCCATGACTGAGGGCTTGCAGACAGCAGTCTTAACCGTCCTTTTCAGGTTGGCAATTCCAAAGTGACAGAAAGATCTTGAATGCCTCTCTCCTTATCGAAGCAGCCCCCAGATTCAGAATTTGATTTGCCAATACACTACCCTCCTCCCCGTCCCGTGAAGAGGTCCTGGCCCTTCTGGAAGCTACTATCCCAGGTAGTCCTGCCCAGCCTCCTTGGCCGTGGAAGACACCGGCTTCATCCGGCTGCTCATGCCTGTGTGACTGCTGGGGAGACTGGGCGTCTTGGCCCTCAGATATGAAGGCGTTGCTGGCACAGCACCACGCTTTACTGTGTTGAGAATCAAAAGGGAGCCTACACTGTATTACAAACATTACAAGTATATATGACGTCACACCGCACCGATGTATGGGAAGAACGATTCCTGCAACAGCTGCCAGAATGTCCACACCCGGCCCAGGGGATGAGAGGACTGGTCTTATGAGCGGCCCTGGCTGCCAGCACCCCCGGAGACCTGGAGCCGGGAGGGGCCCCAACAGCGGCGGTGAGCGGACAGCACCCCAGCCCGACAGGAGCGCTGCGGCCGGGATACGTTTCCACGCTGCGCCTGTTCCTGGGCCCCGAGCGCAGGAGTTACAGTCTTCAGAGAAAAGGAGGAAGCATCTGGCCAGATGGAAAGGATTCTTTTGGAAATGTGGAGGGTCGAGAGCATTCTAATCAAAGGACACAAAGTATAGAAGAGGCTCCTGATGTCCTTCAGTCAATCCCCAGAGAAAGATACGGTGGTGAAGAGTGAGCTCCCCCCCGGCAGGAGGGGAGGCAGGAATGAAGTCCTGATCAAAGTGAATTCAGACACCTCTGAGGGGAATGATTCCGAGAGAAGAGTAGAATTTGAAGTGGACGCGGCCAAAAGTATAGGTGGAATGAAATTTCCACCCCCCAATCCTCTGTGATCTGCACCCGCAGCTCCTGTCAGGACCTGTAGTGAGGGCAGGCTTTCATTAACCGCAAAGAGAATTTTCTAGAGCAGAGGTCAGCAAACTTTCTGTAAAGGGCCAGACAGTAAATGTTTTAGACTCTGCAGGCCATACAGTCTCTGCGGCAACCCTTCAAATCTGCTGTTCTACTCTAAAATAGCCTTATAGAATACAGAAGTAAATTAATGTATCTGTGTCCAATAAACCTTTATTCACAAAAACAGGCGTTGGGCTGGATTTGGCTCATGAGCTACAGTGTGCCACCCCCTATTCCTGAGATTTAAATCTTAAATATCTTCTTTTTTTAAAAAAGAGTATTTATTTAGAGACAGAAAGTGTATGTACATGCATGAGCAGGGGAGGAGCGGAGAGAAAGGGAGAGAGAGCATTTGCCCAAGCAGGGTCCGTGCTGTCAGTGTGTGGACCAGGCCGACATGGGGCTCGATCTCACGAACTGTGAGATCATGACCTGAACTGAAATCAAGAGCCAGGCACTTACTAAGCCACCCAAGTGCCCCTTAAATTTAAATTTCAAACGGAACTGTCCATGTCCTAGTGTGACACAAAGCAGCCACACCTGCCTGTGGTTGAAGGTTTCACGGCTCACGGCTGCCCCGCCCCCCACCCATGGAACAAGCCTCTGTCATCCTGGGAAGCACAACAGCTACTGGGACTTCATCTAGTTGACATGAGCTTAAGTTTCAAAAACAGGCTTCCGAATCTAACCTACTGTGTTGCTAAGAGGTAGAGACCGCTTCAAAATTCTCTAATTCCATGTTGGTTTCCCCACTTCCCAGTGGGTGGGCAGATGGCCCGTGTGGACCACAGCTGACCTTCCTTTCCACAAAAATCCTGACCGTGGACAAGAGTAGTTTCCTCTCAAAGGTCTAAGACCCACACCAGCATATCTCCCTTTCCCCAAACACAAATTTCACATGCCGGGTGAAGAGAAGTAAAATACATAAAACAATCAGTTATACCTTGAGTGACTGTCTTTTTGTCACATAGTTTTCTGAATGAAGTAACTTCTCATATTCACTGAAGAACTAAAAGACAAGAAAACATGTATCAAATTATTTTTTAAAAGATTGGTAGAGAACCTTAGAAAGCTTGAGCACAAACTTCTAACACCACGAAGGCCAAGCGGTGCCCGTCTGTGTCACACAACCCGCCCCGAGGACTGCCTGTGGGGGAGGGCTCCTGGGACCGCTGTCGCCCAGTGCTAGCCAGGCCCGCACAGCTTCAACCTGGTCCCCCCGTCATCCAAACTCCACGTGCATAAAACAGAACCCTACCCTCCAACTGTTTTCTCAGGGTGGAGTCTGCTCTCGTTTCTTGGTTTTAGGTTAGAAAATGACTTTTTTAAAATAATTCAGTGAGTCCAAAGCATAATCACAAAGAGAAAGTTACCGATTCTTTCAATGCATCAGGCAAGAGAAGAAAATGATTAAAAACAGACAGGAGAGAAATTCACCACTCTCAAATAGATACGAGTTCTAGATAAGGCAGGACTTGGGCTCAATCTTGAAAAATAGCAGGGATTTCATTTAGAAAAGGGGAGGAGATAAAATGGGAAGGACCCAGTGTGACTGAAGGCTGGAGAATGCACAATGTGACAGACGTAGGAAGTGAGGGAACGTGGCCACCAGATTTACACAATGCTGGTAGCAAGCCCGGTGTCACTGGCACGGTAAGGCGTGGAAGCCGGTCAAAGCAGGAGGCAGGAAATGGACATGAGGGACACAGGAGCCAAACTGGGCCTATGCTTTACGACGGGTCCTTCTCAGCCATTCGCCTGAACACGGAGCAGGGACTCCTCACGGAGGTGCTCTCAGGGAACGAGGATTCAGCCACCTCACCTCGAGGGCTGCGCCCACCGCATGCCACTGTGATCACGCCCCCGAGAATGCCCACGGGAGAAATGTGTTTTGTCTTACAGATGTTGTGATCTTTTAATTGATTTTGTTTCCCTCGGTGCTTTCAGTTATCAGAAAGCTCAGGGCCAAAGGGTGCAGGATTTTAGATCACGTAACTTTGTGGCAGAGCACTCCTCCTGGGTTAATTTAAATTACCGGCCTCCTCCCTTTCCTTCTCGCTCTCTCGGATCTGGCTGTATTAGCTACACTTTCTGTTAGTTGCCTCACGTACGTTTTCCTAAAATTTTGTTTGACTAAAGTCCTCTATTAATAGGAAAATGTTTTACTACAAAAACTGATGTCACTGGTGAAGTTAAATTTCTTGGAAATTAGTTTGTATCTTTGGTAGGCTTTAAACTAAGATACTGGTATGTTAGGTTAAAGAATCTTTGAGGCCGTGTCGTAGTACAATCTAGCTGACATTTACTGACACCTCCTGTGTTCCAGGCAGGGCTGTCAGGCACTCAGCACACACATTCTTACTTAATCCTCACAAGAACCCACCACAATGGTGAGGGTGTGATTATGAACCTTCTATTTGGGACTGAAGATCCTGAAGGCAGAGGGTGAATGAAGGCAGCCGCCCCAGGTCTGGAAGCACAAGGTGGGGCTGGCGCTCGAAGCCAGACCCCAGGCAGTCGGTGCCAAAGCCCACACTTCTAACTGCTACAGAAAGGCACCCGTGAGATGACTGTGCTCCCCTTTTAAACCAACGCACAAAGACACATCTCGTATCCAAGTGGAAAATTAAAAATATGTGACCAGCAATGTTTAAGCCACTCATAGGCTATCTCTGAGGGACTTTGATGCACTCAGCATTGCATGCTGGATGCTGCTGAGTGGGAGGAGAGAGGAGCACACAGGAGTTTGAAAGCATAGATTTTGCCTCTGAGAACCTTACAATTTAAACTCAGTTGAACAATGAAGGATCAGCAGTGCCTAGGATCTCAAAAATTCAAACACCTAGTGAAGAATGAAAACCCATGCCAAATCCTGCGGTCAGACAGGAAGTTTTAAATGGACTCTTACGATCCTGCCTTCTCTAAGAGCACCTGTCGTCGAACTGTAGGCAGCGTGTAGGTCAGGCTAGTCCAGCCTAAGGACGTGCCCGTGGGCATGGTGGGAGCAGAGCTGGCGCGCGGTGGAGGCGAGCACCTGACACTGGGGCCTGAAGGCTGTGCGGGTCAAGGGCACTCAAAACTGTTTACGCCACTCAGGAAGTCGGACATCAACTCAAGCTGCTGGGCTAGTCCAGTGTCCTCCTTTTACAAGGAGGACGGACTTCTGAGTCCCCCGGCAGTAACAGCCTCGGCCACGGCCCTGAGGAGGCAGCAGCGGGAGCAGGGCTCCCCGACACTGGTGCTCTGCTCACCCTCGCAGCTGCCGCATCCCCCTCCTCCTGGAAGTGGCAGGAGTGTGGGAAGCCGATGGAGAGGCAGGGAAAGTTAAAGTTCGGTAATAATTTTCTTTTTATCTTAACTGTATATTGTCTTTCAGCAGCAAAGGGCTTTTATTTCCTCCCCTAAAGCAAGAAAAGATGCAAAGGGTAGTGTGTCAATCAAAAGATAAAAATTCTGCTTCTGACCACGTAATGGTCTACACCTCAGTTCAGTAGGGGAAGGGCTTATGGCACTGTCTAAAACCATTACATATGCAAAATAAGTACCTGGCACACAATCTAATTTAAATCTTTCATTTCTGGTATAAAGCTTGTAATTTTAAAGTAGAATTTCATATACTTACTTTATCATAATGCTGTTCCAAAAATTCTGCACTGAGCAATTTATGTCTTGTAAGTAAATCCTAGAGAAAAAAAAAATATACTATTTTACAGGTGTTCTGCATTCAAGTTCTTTTAGAAAAGAGAATCCTAAAACATGCCACGCCATTTTACCTGATAAAAACTGTTGTTAAAATTCACTACACTTAAAAACACTGCACACAAATTGCACTGAAAATGTTGACTCTATGGAAGAGCAAATAAAATCATTAATAGCTGGCAACTGTGATTGTGACCGTGATTAGTCACAGGTCTACAGCGCTTAGAAGGAAAAATTTAAAAACAAACACATAAGGCAACAGAAATACAAATTCAAAGAAAAGGAATACGGCAATAAAGTGAAATAAAAGTCAATGATTGTGGTAAAGTATCAAATAGAATACTGCTCCTGGGGGAGAAAGAGGGAATTTCTTTCATTAGAAGAAGTATTGGAGGCTCCATTTTCTTCCTCCTAACTTCTGTTGTATTTTCTGTTATCTTCAGTTCATATCTAACAAAATCTTTTTTGTGTGTGACAGAATGTTTTCATTGTTTGTTTGTTTTTTTGTGCAAAAAGGTGGTTTTATTAAAGCACGAGGACAGGACCTGTGGGCAGAAAGCTGCCGGAGAGAGAATGCTTTTTAAAAGCGCTATCGTGTTATAAATATGAACTCCTAAGTAAGCACACTAATGCTGCTCACGTGTGGACTCAAACATCGGAGTGACCCGGAGTCCAGTCCCGCATTCCTCACCACATGGCTTTCCCAGAAAACAACTCCAGGGTCATTCACTCAGCAAATATCTACTATGTGCCAGGTAAAGTTCTAGGTGCTGGGGCTCCAAAGACAAAAAGATGTGGTCCCCGCCTTTCAGGACCTAGCAGTCGGCAATGACTAGCCTTGGTCTCACCAGGGGGGACAGAATGGGACCTCAGGGCAGCAGAAACCATCAATATTTGGTGGATTTTTGAATAGAATTCCTTTAGAGCCGCCTACTGGAGGGGTTAATGCCAATAATCCCCTTTCTCCGAACCAACTTCCCTTGTTCTCTTAGCTCTTTATGTCTGAGTGGCCCAGGTTACAATGAACTAGTGTTTCCTGAAGTATGTCCAAATGTAATAGCAGTCCTGAGAAAGGTCTAGGAAACATCCCAAGGCCAAATGCTCGTGGGAAGTGCTACAGCTCCGGTTCCCCCGTGGGGACTGGGCAGGTCTCTGGAGACCCTACAGGGAGCTCTTCTGTCACTCACCTTGTTAACTGCCCTTCCCTGAAAGGCCTTCCTCACACAGGCTTTCCTCTGGGCCTGCAGACCCACGTCACGGCCATACAGAAGCCTTCCGGACTGGTCACCAGCACGGACAGAGTTGTCTTTACGTCTGTCTGTGGGATTACCTGACTGCCATCTCCCACGCCAGACCATAAGTTTTAGAAATACAATGATCATGTCTATTTTTACGAACCTTTGAATCTCCAGCAGCTATACAGAGCCCAGCACATAGAAGGGTGTAATATTTAATAAATAAATGAATGAAAGAATGAACCAACAAAATCAGGGAACAGGTTTGGGAAAACATCACAGCAAGCGATCTTTCAAGTATGCTTTTAAGGTTTCTAACTCTACCCCAAAGATTTACAGGTGTTCAAACTGCTGGATAGGGTATGCATCGTATGTTCAAGAAAGACCTACCCAATTTTTTCAAATCTCCCTTGGGAATTAAACAGACACAAGGGTAGAAAACCTGGAGTCTGAGCATCCTCAAGAGCTGGAAAAGAAATGCCATGAAGCTTCTCAGTATGGGGCATATGGGGACGGGGAGGGGAGAATTTATATTCTCTGAGTGTACTGGCCCACAGGGTCAGCTATTAGGGAGACAGGTACATGAGAACTTGAAGGGAATGTATCAGGCATGCTTGTTAGCGGCGTACGAGCCTCAAGGGCAGGGGTTTGTCTGGTTCACTGTTGGAACTCCAGCACCTAAAGAACAGTGCCTGACACAAGGTAGGCAGACCCGTGGAATGAGCTGAATGAACAAATGAATAAACGAATGAAGGGATTAGTGTGTCGGGATCCACGTAAGACTACGTGTCATTTCTTTTTCTGTGGCTGAATCATTCTGGAGACCACTATAAGGAAGTATGGAGAAAGGGAACCCGGTGTTCACTGCTCTGTCATAATCTGACAGAAGAAAATGCCAAAGGAGGGAGGCTTAGAGACAATGGCTCTCAACTACGGTTGGATTTTAGGAACAGGGAGATAGAAAATATTGCTCTAGAAAGCGAACTTCCTAGACACGTTGTACAATACATTTTTACAGAAGTTCTGAGAAAGGAAACTACTGTGAAGGACAGATCTCAAGTAGGAACCAGAGCCTCGCAGCTGGGTCACACATGAAGAGGGGGATCCCCAACATCTCCCCAACCATGGAAGATTTTCGTTATTATCATCTGGTTTAAAGAGACCAGGAAATTCAAAAAACCACTGCCAATCTAGGAATCAAGTCTTCAGTGGCCTCGGGGTAGGAGAGACTGAAGGGCGGCTCTGAGACGGCTAACGTAGGAGACGGACCCCAGTGCACAGAAGGACGAAAGCCCCACACCAGGGCCTGGAGAGGAGAGTGAGACACTGGTAGGAAGGGAGCAACTGCTGAGAGTCAGCAACGAGAAAAGGCTGATTCCAAGCTGGGAAAAGAGGAGGTGGGGACTTGGGCAGAGCCTCTACCTACTGAGTGATAAGAAGGAATCTCACCCTAGGAGCTGGAGCCACATGCTTTGGAGGGCTCTCCCAGGGTCGGGGACAGAAATCGAGAGAAGGAAAGATGAAGGGGAAAGGGCATGCAGTCAGTGGTCAGCAAGCTGCAAAGTTTCCAGGGCGCCACATGGTCCCAGACCACGAGGTGCTGGGTCGGCTAGTGGTGGGGAGGAGGAGCGGGACCTGACTCCCCACCTCGCTCAGCTCCAGTCTATCCAAGGCCTGGTAGGAGTGCAGACAGGCAGGGGTCATCTCCTGAGCCCAGCAGATTGAGCAGCTGACTTTTAGGGTATGCCGAATGTAGAAAGAGTCCTAAAAGTCAGTGAGTCTGGGCCTCAAACAGCATGTTGCAAAGACAGCCCTGGGATCCCTGAAGAAATGCTGCTTGACCCCGGGGCTCAATTTCACAGAGCTCTGGCAAGGTTTGGCCCAATTTCCTCCTTGATGTGTGACCATGTCCCAGGACAAGAGACTCAATTCTACCCAATGTGTGCGCTTCACCTCTGGCGCTCTTAACAGAATGTCCTGGCTGTGCTAGAGTCAAACCTGTGCCCAGGTTATTTCCAGAAACTGTCAGAGCTGACAGAAATAGGTTCAACCCACTTTCTACAGGCCCCCACTCCACATACATGAGGTGCTCTCACAGCAAGTCCCTACCGAGTCTTCTCTTCTCCAGGCTAAATACGTCCAAGCTCCTTTAACCACTCCTCGAAAGACAGGATCTGAGTCCCCCTCACCATCTACTGTCTTCTGAGAGCCATCTATTTGTCTATGTGCCTCTTACAGTGTAGCGCCTGGAATGGAACACATTTACGTGTTGTTACGTTAATGGCTCACAGTGGGGCCAGACCATCAACAGCTCCTTAGGTCACACACTATGTGGTCACAGGTAGCTTCGGGGCAGCAGCATCATACTGTTTAATTTTACTGCACATATTCAGAATTCTGTGTATTCAGAGTGGGCTCTGTAGGCAGACTGCCTGGGTTCAAATTCCAGCTTCCCATTTTTTGCTTGACCTTACGCAATACGTCTAGGCTTCAGTTTCCTTATCTGTAAACGAGATAGTAACAATACCTTCTCCAGAGAGTTGGTTGAGTAGGATATGAAACCGCCTACATTTTAGTAATTGTTACACTTAGCAATTATTATACTTAGTATTAAGTATATTATTATGCCTTATTCCCACATCCCTTATTTATTGAGTTGGGTCCTCAAGTGGAAGACCTCAGGCATGTTCTGTTCCATTCTGGCTTCTCTGCATCATTCTGAAGCTTTATTCCAGGATCACCATGGTCTGCTATCCTTCCCTTCGTAGCTATCACCTATACACTTGATAGGTTGTAGGCCTTGTCACCCTTTATCTAAGTCATTAATAAAATGTTCAGCTGGCCTGAGACAAAGCCCTGTGGAAATCCACTAGAAATTTCTCTCCAGGGTGACAGCGATCCATTTTCCAGCACCTTATGGATACAACATTCAGTTAGATGTAAATCACTACACTGCAACTCTACCTAGCTCCTGTCTTTTCACTGATTCCATAGAAACAGATCTCTACAATAATTCAACATCCAGTATATCCTCATGGTTATAAAGGAGTAATTCTAATCGTTTCTGTTTGCTGCACACATAATGTGCGGTGACACAGTAACCCTGACATACTAGTATTCTTACCTCCATTTTAACCGATGAAGAGGCTGAGCCTGAATCTGCAGCAGGGCTGGGAACGGAACCCAGGCAGCCATGCTCTTAGTCCCTTCATCTACTGGCAACTATGAGATTAATATGACTGCACTTACTCTTCGTGAATCCATGCTGGCTGTGGGTACACGGTTTCCTTTCCAAAAGGCTCAGATATCATCTCTTTAGAAACACTTTCTAGAACCTTACACAGGTATAACATCAAGCTCCAAGCTCCACCAGCCTCTCTGGGGAATCTACCTTCTTTTACTCTGGAAAAATTGGAAATATATTTGTTGGCCTTCTGATGCCCCTCCCCATCTCCTTAAGTCCTCAAAAAAGAAATCATGAACAGTACTGGCCACTGAGTTGCTATCTTAGTATACATTCATTCAAACTACTGATCTTGGTAGTTTTAATTTCGAGTGAGTAGTTTTAATTTCTTTTTTGGGGGTGCACCTGGTGGCTCAGTTGGTTAAGCGTCCAACTTCAGCTCAGGTCATGATCTCACGGTTTGTGGGTTTGAGCCCCACATCGGGCTCTCTGCTGACAGATCAGAGCCTGGAACCTGTTTCACATTCTGTATCTCTTCTCTCTCTGACCCTCCCCTGCTCATGCCGTCTCTCTCTCTCTCTCTCTTAGAAATAAAGAAAACATTAAAAAAAATTTCTTTTTGAGACTCGGCACCCATTCCAAAGACTGGTAAATTCAAGTTTATGGATGAGCTGCATGCATTTGCTTCAAAGTTTTTGTGTGCAGAGTGCAGTTTCTGGGGAGGTAGGTCTGGTCACATTCTTCAAGGAGAGCACGAGCCATGGATCTATCCTCCTTTTCTGTTACATAAATATTCTCTCAAGGGGACACCAGCGAACTAGGACAGGAGAGTCCTTCCTCCTCATCAGCATCTTTGGCATGAGGCTATCAGACTCACATCGCTCTGACTGGGTTCCTTCTCGGAAGGATGGGGAGGGAAGGTCTGTTTTGATAGGTCCCGTGCCTCTCTCTCCCATGTTGTCTTGGTTTTGGGCTCTACCTGACTTTGTGTCTTGGAGAGCTCTCTGCTCAGGGGCTTCTTTCAAGAGCGCTGCCCTTTCTCAGATACAGAAGCCAAGCCAGCTTCTCGACACAGTCTCTTCCAGAGTCCATCCTTTGAATCCTGAATCGTCTTTGGAAGTTTCCCTTCTTCAGGGACACATTACCTGCCTGGCTCTGGCCAGTCTTTCCCTCCCTGGCTTAACATGAGCTGACAGGGCTGTTTTACCCACAGTGATTCCATCGCCACCATCTTCTCCTTGGGGAGAATGTAATGCAAAGAAGTGGCCCTGACTGAGGGCTGAAATTAATGAAATTATCAGCCAGGCCAATCAAAACTGTCAGATTCTGTGAATCACATTGCTGGCACAGTGTTAACACGTCTCCGTTACCCGTCAGCCAGCCGTGCCACCCGCGCCAGGAACATGGCATTGGGCACTCCACAGGGCCTGGAGGTATGACTGCACCCCCTCACCCCCCGCAGCTCAAGGCTTGCTTTCTACAGAAGGATCTCTTCCCAACATGTGCTGCTACCATACCTCCCTCCATACAGGCCTGCTGCGTTTGAATGGAACAACCCCTTCCACCAATATATCCTACTTGTGAGTCCTATCCCCGAAATGCAGTGATACAAAAGACATCAGATTTGTCGCTTTAGGTTATAATCTTGAATTCATTTCATTTTGCTTTGTAAATTGACATATAAATATCTGAGATCTTACCTAAGGCTTCTGACATCCTCTTTAATGGTTTCAGGAAAATAAATCCTCGGGCACTTCTCACGCTATTACCTTATTCTCATTCCAGGTGAAACCCTAACGGCCAGGTTCCCAGGTTTTCATCCTGTGTTAAGGGTGTTCATTCACTGTGAGGGACACATTTTACCCAGAGACCACGGCATGTGCTCATTATCTCAAGGGCTCTTTATCCTCATAAAACTGAACCCTCATGAGGAGTGGCTACTGCTCACAGACGAGTGTTCATGGTCCCTGAGCCCAGGAGTCTGCAGGTTAGTACGTTAAATTCCAATTACATTAAAGTCACGGTTCTAAATAGTCATTTGTGAGGTCATTTTATATAACGGAACGTAACATATAAAAATGAAAATGTGCATGCTATGCTATACAGCGCTATCGAGTCCTATGTGCACTTAATTTATGCAAATATAGACCAGGCGACAGGGTGCACAGGGAAGGGAGGCTACAGAAAAACGTGAACAGTGCGGGCGGTTCTGCTCCCCTTGCCTCCAGCGTTCAATAAATAAGCTTCGGCATGAGCATGGGATGGAGAGCTAAGTCCGCTGTTGCCTGGGGCCTGTCCACAGTGTGGACACTTCTGTTCTGATTGTGGTTTTAGTATTTCAAGACCTGCAGACTCCAAAGTAGCATGGCCCTGAACAGAAGACAACGGCTTGGTGTTTAACCGAAGGAACAGCCACGGTATGTTCCAACACAGGAGAGAAACTCGTTTGTTCCACACACTGTGTATCAACATACCGCAGCTGATGGGTTACTTAACAGAAAAGTGTACTTGTGACCAGACTGGCTGTACTTTTAGACAGAGTTTACAGTCTAACTCTTCCACCCTAAGCTGTGACTCTAAAGCACACACCAAAGTCACAGAGACACACAGAAAGCAGATCTTCTCTCTTCCCGCTAGAGGGCAGACGGGTACAGACTCAGACGTTAGGTTTAGGAAAGAACAGCAAACTGGTTAATCTCACTTACAAGTACATTTAGAATTCTAGTTTTCATGTTACCTTGAATGTGGCAAATGCATCTGAAGCTATGTCAAATGTTGACATTTCGACATATCTGAAGAAATCATAGAACTGTTCTGACCACAAAATGATTTTGGCAAGTGGCTCATGTCTGATGCATTCTCTTAACATTATCCCACAATTTAGAGCTATTTCTGGAGATTCATACCTGCAAAAAGAAGAAAAAAAACAACAAAACCAACCATGATTGCTGTTTCAAAACCCCTAACACTAAACAGTTCACATTTTTATAATAGGAAATTGAGATGTGTCTTAATTAAGTGACCAGAGCAGGTTAAAAAAGGCATCTCTGTTAGAACAGGGTGTGAGCTCAGGTGGGTTTACTCAAGAGGGTGTGCACACGCGCGCACACACACACAAACATATTAGAGGGCGACAACTGCTTCAACCCAAAGAAAAATAAAAGGCACGGGAGTGATCACATAAACAAACATTCATTATTTAAGCTAAAAGATTTGAGGAGAATTATCCAGGGTCACACCTGCAAACAGGAATTAGTTTCATGTGGGGTGCTTACAAGACTTCAGAAAAATCAAAAGCTGAATAAAAAAAAAAACAACAGGAAAGAAACAAAATCATTTCCCAAAGTCATAGTATCTAAGTAAATCTATCAAACATGCATTTTTACTTCTTTGTTTAATTCAATACTCAAAGCAGCACCTTCAAGACTCTCGGCAACGCCGACCCAACAAAGCTGGAGGCCAGATCCTGAGAAGCGTTGCCGAGGCAGCCCTGACGGCCTCTGCAGCGGGTACTGGGGACGCCCCGGCATCTGTTCCACACCATGTCTGCGTCTCCCCTCTGCCAGAAAGGAGCCCCGTTTTCCTCTCAGCCCCACAGCCTGCTCCCTTCCGACGGGCGCTAAGTGTCCGGGATGACCTTGGCCCCCAACTGCCTCTCAGGCTGCACGTGCCGGCCGGTGTCCTTCCCATGTGGCGTCTGTCCCCTCTACCCTCCCGCACTCATTACATCTCCCAACACCCTACTAGCGAGCACCTCCTCCTGGCCGAAACAAACTTCTCTCATGACATCAATTCCACTACTCAGTGTCCCAACAGTGCTGACCTTTGCATGTCGTCTTTGGAAAAGGAAAGAAAAAGCTCTCAGTTCTCCTTTCCACCCCTCGGACTGTTCCTCTTTCTTGTCTGGTCAAGGGCATCCCTCTGGGGCCGCCTGCTTGCTGGTGGTTCATGGCTCCCCCCTCGCAACTCCTAACCCCCCCTCCCCCAGGTCTGCTCCTGGAATCTAGTTAGGCATTCTCTGTGGCCTCTGGACAACTTCAGTTAAAGGTCTACATAGCACTACGTATCTAAATTCGAATCTCCTCTCCCCCCACAAAACAGCCGCCCTGCCCTGCTTCCTCATTTCTGTATTCTGGCATCATGATCTGGTTTCAGAAACCAGTCTAAAACAGGTCTTGCAGAACCTTCTCATCCAATAACGGAAGTGCTCTATAGCTGCAGTTACTACTAGCCACACGTGGCTACTGGGCACTTGAAATCTGGCTAGTATGACTGAAGGACTGAATTTTAACTGTTATTTAATTTAATGTAAAATGAAAGGACTGCCTGTGGTAAGAACTGCATTGGACAGAGTGGTTGGAACCTTCTCCCTTTATCTCCTCCCAAACCTCCCATCTTCAGAGCCACCACTGGTCCTTTTTAAGACTTCTTTGAAACATTTTAGTTTCATTTCCTTTGATCCATTCCCACAGTTGCATTAACTCACACCTAGAGAAAGGCAAGTGCTCCATAACCGGCATCTTTGCTTGAGCTCTGTCTTAACAAATTTACCCAACACACTAGTAGATAGACAGCATTTCCACTTTAGAAGCTCAAAATGATTTCTCCTTGCCAATCAAATAAAGACAAACTTCTGGGCTTGACGTCCAGGCCTCCCCTCAGGAGATCCATTCCTTTGGTAAAACATCACCTCCCACTCCGCCATCAAGCACTCTGATTATCTCCTTATTGCTGCCAATCATCATGTTCATTCCTGTCCCTCGGCCCACTCTCCTTTTTCCTACTAGGGAGAATTCTAAACCCTCTGGAACTTCAATGAATAGTCTCACCTCTTTTATCAACCCTTGCCCTGTTGACTAAATCCACATTGCACCCCCTGAAAGCCCACAGTCCTAGTCGTTATCTACAGTGTTATCCTTCTGTTACATGCGGGTTCATCTCAGAGCCTCAAGAAGATCCAATGGCTCCTTTGGATCACTTCCGGCACAGCAACTAGCATGCTGACCGGCGCGTGCGTGACTACAGTGTCTGCTCACAAAATGGCTGGTCCAACAATTCATCTTCACTGATCTGAATTTAATAAGCAGGAGACCAGAAAGACAGGAGTAAGACAGCTTGGTACAACAAGTTGGGCAGGTTTTGAGTGTTATGTCAAGGTTGTCTTAAATGATTAAGCCATAAACTATCAAGTACGAGGCAAACAGTTATGCTGTACACCCTGTGAGCACTCGAGTGGAGAGCACAGGAACGTTTAAGTCGCCAGGGGAAACCTGCTGCTTCGAGACGTAGCCTAACAGTAGCAACAAGATTGTGTTGAAACGCACACTGACTCCCCCGGACGGCTAACGTCAAAGTACTTACGGCCTATGCAGGTAGTCACACTGCAGGAGAGTAGTATAGACTCGTTAGGTGAAGTACAAAAACCTTAACAGGTAGCTTACAAGGCTCCTTGAAGAAACAGTTGTTTCCAGGTCTGAGGCAGGAATCTGTACGGAACGAGCACGGGACATCTCGTGCTAGAAAGCAAGGAAGCTACCAAACACCGATGGGGTCTTGCCAAGAGGACACAGGGGCCAATCTGAAGGAGCTTTCCAATGGCCCAAGGTGACACAATTTGAATATAAAAATTTGGACATCATGACTGTGATGGATTGAAACACACCAAGTATATTTTTAAAAATCCCCAAACATGAGTTCATATTGACTTGATCACCAATTTAAAAAGAACAGAGGACAAAGGAACATGTTAAATGAAACCAAAGGGATGTAAAATTCAAAATATGTAATTTTTCTACAAAACATATGACCCTGTTGCTTCAACAAGTAAACGGCATTAAAAAAAAAAAAAAAAAAAAAAAAAGAAGGCCAAAGAGTCATGTTAACCAAATTCAGTTTGTGTACCTTGCGTGGAACTGGATTTAAAATGACATTTTTGTGCGTGAAAATCAGGGACATCTGAACACTGGGTACAAGACAATGTTAGGACTGTAAATGGTATGGCAACTCTGGTAGGGGAAAAAAATCCTGGGATGCACTATGTACTGGGGACGCACACGGAAGCAATCTTATGTATGAGGACGGGAAAAAGGAAGCAGGGCACGTGAAGGAAGAATGATGAATGCTGTTAACTGTCCGAGCTGGGTGACGGGTAGGAAATGGCTGGTTATTTTATTCCCTTCAGGTCTCTGCATAGTTTCTACTCTAAGGGCTAAACAGGGTGGGGAGATGGACCCCAGCGGGCCCAGCACCAGGGACACTGCCCAGGCTTCTCCTCGCCTCCCTGCTGGCCTTTCTGCTCCGGCCACTCACATGAGAGCTTTCAACTTTTAAGAAAAAGATAATTCAAAGATAAATTGTATCTTAAAATTCTTACTTTAACAACGTGTATATCATTCCTTTGGCTACTCTCAAGCGAAAACACAGGCAAACTAACTTATCATTTTTAACCACTACTGCTTTCTATGGAAAAGGAAATACTCGGTTTAAAAATACACAAAGGCATCTGGAAGGTGCTTTAAGAACACCACAATTTCAAACTACTCACTACATGCTTACATACACAACTCTGGATTGGTAACAACAAAAAATGAGATGCCAAAAGTTCTGTATGGCAACATCTGAAGAAGCAACACAGACATTTAGAAACAGAATGAAGGAAAGAGAATGCTGGCATCAAACACATACACTGACTCATGCTTTGTCTCAACAAGTCTGAACTTGGGGGAAGTGTTAAACCACAGAGATATGAATCAGAGGGAGGCAGGCTATAATGCAAGGGGTAGGAGAGCAAGCTGATTCACGCCAACAGTCACGCCAGTAAAACGCCTGTCCGCCAATTTAATAGAATAGCACCAACGCTGGGACAAACAGATACACACCAGACCCAGAGCTGGCGAACAGCTCCTGTGTGAAACAAGAGGTGACCTTGCCAGTCAGGGAGGCTCACTGATGAGGGAGAAGAGAGGATTTGTTTTCTTTTGTTTTGAAGTTTTGGTGTTTTGTTTTTTTTTTAATACTAACAGGCTACCACAAATGCCTGCTTATTAGTCTAGTAGTTAAATGCACTGTGAATTACCAAATAAGTGGGTTAGTGAGTGGACACAAACAGGTACAAAGCAAAGAGCATGACCCCATAAACATGTTCTTTGTTGACCGAACAAAGTTAAACTATATAGCATTCAAGTTCCATTTACTAGGCAGCTTTCACTGCCTCACAGCATGAGTGTCTGCCCAAAGACGCTTTTATACACATGATTTAACTGATATTTCATATAAGTAAACTTCTAAAATCTAGAGAACAGAAGTAAGACCACAGAAGACTTTTCTCTTCGGTTGCATAGGATTTGAAAATTTAAGAGCTCACGATTCACCCACCTTTAAACTCCCATAGGCATTTTCAAATTCAATTTAGCTCACTGGCTGAACTTTAAGGGGGAAGTGTGTTCAGGGAACCTGGGTGGCTCAGTCGGTTGAGCGTCCAGCTCTTGATATCAGCTCAGGTCATGATCTCACAGTTCATGGGTTTTGAGCCCTGCGTTGGGCTCTGGGGTGACAGTGTGGAGCCTGCTTGGGATTCTCTCTCCCCCTCTCTTTGCCCCTCCCCTGCTCATGCTTTTCTCTCTTCTCTCCAAATAAACTTAAAGAAAAAAGAGAGGTGTGTTCAAGATCTACAGAAAAATGAAATGACTGAACTACAGAGAAAATGCTTTCCCACATTTACCATTGTGTTTTTGCCTAAGACCATCTTTCTTTATTTTTCAACTGAGAATATAAATTTTGTTATATTGTACATACCCTTTCAATAACATGAACAAAATATTCTGTTGAGTGCAGATGTATTCAACAGTAGGAGTTCTTGTACCAATTTGTCTTCTGAGAATATTGTTGAAAATTTGAGCCACGTCTTTTTTGCCCTATTAGGAATACAATCATTAAAATATTTACCCGACTAACCACCAAAAAGCCCATCCACCCCCCCAATAAACTCAAATTAAGGCATTGCATATTTATAATTATGACTGAATATCTGACTTTAAAGTGCTCACAGATACTAAATTTTCTTTATTTATAATTCCAAATTCTAAGTTTTAATAGTATACTATATTTATCATGAGCAATGTAGAACACAAAGTGAAATCTCACTACATAATTTCTAACCCTTAAAATCATGTGGACTCAGATATGAAAAGTAAAACCTTGCTATATATTTACAATGTTCAGGGATCTGATTCCCAACATATGGAACAAGCAGCCTCAAATAAAATGCTCGCGTTGTAAACAATACACCTAGTTTCCTTTCACACTGAGGGAAGACGAGAAGCTGCATGCTGCTGCTATGCTAAAAAATGAAAGAATTCTGTAAGAAGCTGAGCTTTCCTGGCAAGTAGCCATATTCCCCTATTAAGTTAGGTCTACTCAGGAGAGATTTTCTATGGATTGATAATGAAGGTTCTAAGTACCACATGACGTTCAGTTCAGGGACCAGAATTATATGACTGTATTTTACAAAAGGAAATAGAAGGACATGACTGTTATACAGCGAACCTTAGACTCAGAAAACTGCACAAGAAATTAACAACCGGAGAACTGAACCCCAGGAGAGGTCTCAGAACGGCCGCTTGTTACGGGGCTGACGAGCTTGCAGGGAAGTGAGTGAGATGCCAGCTCTCTAGCGCCAGAGCCATTCTGGGGCCTGTGCTCGATCAGGAGCAGCAACGGCAGTCTCTAAGAATCCAACCCAAAGGCACACACTTCTTATAAATTTAAGTCACTAAAGTCCCAAATGAGTATTAAATTCAGTGTCCACGTTGGGGAATGAGATGGGTGGACAAAAGAGAAGGAACTGGATGTTCCAGTGTGTTCCCACTTTGCAGGAAATAAAAACTGTTGTTGGTGGAATTTGATACACTATTAAAAATACATGAAATCAGCTCTCTAAATGGAAATATCATTTTTATATGTTCTGCAGGATAGCAATAAATTTCTGTTGTCCTTTATTATCAATATTATTCAAGCAACCTACGAACCGCACTCTCTCATGACTCTTCAAAACTGAATCTGGCTATGGATGTGCCATTCTCTCTCCTGGTTTTTCAGGCCCCTGCACAGACATCTAATCGATTGGTCTGGATGATGAAGACTGGGGCTTCAAACAAGGCCCCCGGGACAAAGACTCAGAGGAACCTGCTCGCAAGCCTGCAAGAGCCCTGCGTTACACGTATACTCCTCAGACTACGTTTCAGACTGGTATCAAGGACCATTATTCTCACTGTCAAAGTCACTAAATATCTAACACGGCATGGCTCAGCTATGTAAGTGTGGGCAATAACAGCAGATGCCCACCAGGGCCAGGCAGGAGATGCCGATGGGCCCAGCAGGCCTTGAGATAGAACAGCAAGCTGCGTGTGCAGCACTCCAAGCGTGTCACGGCACAGTGGCTGCTCTGTTCCAGCTGAGGGGCCACGGGGGCCCATAGGCTCAATGTTGCCAGAGCCAGAATTTTCAAGGGAAGCCAGAAATTCAAAACTGTGTATAAAATCTCCTGCTATTTAACTGTTATCCTAATTTAAACATTTAAAAGTAGTGCCAAGCAAACAAAACGCATGATCTCTGCTGTAATGAGTTCTCAACAGGTTAAAAAAAACCAAACAAACCAAAAACATAACTGGATGTCTTCAAAAATCTCTCTACCTCTAGAAGTCTAACATTCTACAGTCTTCTTTAGATTTATTATTCTCTGAGAACCAAAGGCCAGTGAATTATGTAAAACAGCAGGTGTTTATTAAATACGACATAAACAAAAGGGCACAATGAATCCTAAGCAGCTTCATATGGGATGTGATGGAGCAGGAGAGAGACATGGCCCAAGCCTGGGGCACCCCTGAGCTCCTGCCCAGCTCTGCTAATCAGGCGGGCAGCCCGGGCACGCTTACAGGTCAGTAACCCCTGAGCCAAGAGCTCGACAGGACTCTTAGGATGTTTCAAAGGACAGAATACCAGGAAAAGGATCATGAATAAGGTACTGTTTTTGAAAAATGAGAAACTGATTTCTGACCTCAAAGTCAATGAGCTGTAAGTCTGCCACCAGGGTGCTCAGGAGGCCGCTGTTGTAGAGCTCCTGAGCGAGCTGCGCCACCGCCTCCGTCTGCGGCTCCTTCTCATTCGTGCCATACAGGATTTCTTTCATGGCAACCAGGTTTTTGGAAACTTCTTCTGTGGCCTGATTTGGGGGGAGAGAAGAGAAACAATTCATTTTAAAAAACCATATATTAACACACTTAACGATTGTTAAATACCTTCTCTCCATATTACCTTCCCGGAGAGCTACGTGAAAGACACCGAAGGCGCACAAGCGTGGTCCCTGCTCCGGGGAGCTGAGCATCGCGGGTGTGTGCACACATGTGGGCACCGACACGCGTGTTCGAGAGGGGAGGCCCGCAGAGTACAACACGCACACCTGAATACTGCGGGCAGTGTTCCTGTGGCAGGAACAGAACAGGGCGGGAAGGCTTACTTCCGCCTCACGTGGGGGGAGAGAACACCGAAGAGGCACCTGCGCTGACCTGAGAACTGGAGAGGCTGACAAGCCAGAATGAGGGAGGAGACCGAGGAGAAAGGAGAGGCGTGAGGTGCGCACGAGGGAGCGGGAAGAGCACAGGGTCTGTCGGACAAAAGGTGCGGGGGAGGTAAGGGAATGACAGCAGGGCTTTGAATGTAGAGCTAAAAATGTTAGCAATAAATAAAAAATCACTGAAGAGCCTCCACTTCTGGCCAAGACAGAGGAACAAGAGGCAGATTAACTTCCTTTTTGAAAACAATGAAAAAAAAATAGGAGAAATGATATGAAACAATACATTGTAAACACCGAACTTCAGGCAGCACAGGACAGTGACCCTTGAGAGACAGGAAACGGATGAAGTGAGGCTCACACGTGCCCCAGCGTACTGCCTGGAGAGGGTTCCAGGCTCCGTCGCAGGGAGGGAGAAGGCAGGCAGAAGAAGCCATCTCCACAAGTTGAGGGGACAGAGCTGGGACTCTGCAGGGCAGGGTACCGGAGAGGAGAGACCTGTACTCTGCAACCGAGTGCTGAGAAGCAGGTGCACGGGAGGAACACACCCAAAATCAGGGAACAGCTGGGGAGCTCTTTCCAGAGCCTGCCCATCTCTGGTCTTCTCCAGAAAACCTCCTGTCAGCTTCTGTAACTGTTCTTTAAGGAAGAGGGGGTTGGGGGGGTGAAGCTAATGTTCCAACCCATCTAGACTGGAATGATGCAGAAGACACCAGATCACCACCTCCCTGTAAATGTCACAAATGCTATACACCCCAAGGCTACCATTACGAATTTCTGCAACCAAATCAGAGAATTCACTCGAAGAGAATTCAGGTCTTTGAATGACACTGCAATGAAGGTTTTAACTCTTCTCACTATTTAATTTAACATCACTTGCAGCCCATCCTACAGCCCTGTGGAGGCAGCTCTGGAGTCTGAAGGGCATCCAACATACCAGCTATCACTCTCAGATCTGCCTTGTCCGCAGATCTGGCAGGGATACCTCCCATGGCCTCAGTCATTAACCAAAACACTGAAAAGGAAGTAACTCTGAATGGAACCCATCGTCATGCATTTGAATCATACTATTTTCAGTAACAATCAACTAATAATCTTTGGGCATGGTCGCTCAGTGACTTGCATATAAACATATTTCCAAATCACATGCAAAGGGTTGTCAAATACTTTTGATAAAATAAGAAAACATTTGGCCCATGAACCACAAGGGTTTGAACTATGCTAGTCCACTTACACACGCCAGTACTATAAATGTATTTTCTCTTTATGATTTTCTTAGTAACATTTTCTTTTCTCTAGCTTACTTTAAGAATCCAGAATCCATATATAACATACAAAATGTGTTAACTGTTTATTTTATTGGTAAGGCTTATGGTCAACAGTAAGCTATTAGAAGTTAAGTTCCATGTTCAAGGGTCAACTGTATACTATTTCTTCCACATTTCCTGAACATAAGAATATGAAAAAGTTAATTTGGTGTGATCTTTTTATTGAGCCCATGCTGATTTCTAATCACTACGACTTTCCTTCCTAAATATTTAAAATCATCCTATTAATCCCATACAAAACCTTATTCAGGATCAACGTTCAACAGAATCTTTGCCTTTTCCAGTCTGCTGTTACTACCCTGTTCTGTTAATGCCTCAGATTTCTGATAGCAGTTCATCATCCAATATACCAATTTTAAGCATCCCAAAATGTACTTTTTGGGGACCAGTAGATAAAATCATTTATCAATAGTCAATGTTCTCTTACAAACTAATTACATGTGTTGCCTCTGTAATTTCATTTTATTAATCTTTATTCTTCAGATGATTTTCTTTGACAGGGAGGAAGCTGACAGTTTGCAGGTTTTCTGAGGGTAAGTCTGTAGGTTTGATACCAGTGACCCTAAGCAGCAGGGGCCCCCCGCGCTCCCCTGGCTCGCTCACAGTTTTCAGGCTCTTCATAACCTTTCATATGCCTCAGCTTACATATGCTCTTCTTTGAAATCATGATTTGAGATCTGAATTCAGACCATACTCTATGCTTTCTTCTGACAGCAAAAGACAAATAAGAAGGGGAAGGTGATAGTTAAAAGGTATTAAGTTTCTTTTTGAGGTGATGAAATGTTCTAAAATCAACCGTGGTTATGGTCGCACATTGTGAATAAACTAAAAACCACGTAACTGTGTGAGTTACCTCAATAAAGCTATTATTAAAAATAGGGAGGAGAGAAGCAAGGAAACAGAAAGCAACTTCTAGTGTTTCTGAGATGAAATGCAACCTAGTCCCATGTGTGAAGCGCTCTTCTTCCCTCTCAGAAGACGACACTGTCACCTATATTATGGGTGGTGGCGGGATGGGGGGCGGGGGAGCCACCAAGGGCATTCCCGTACCTGCCAGCCACTGTACTCATCTACTTATGCTGATCCTCTGGGTTCCACTCACCCTCTGGCTTTCTCAGGAACTCAACACGTCTATTTTCTCACCTCCTTCTCCTATAGCCAACCCCCTTCTCACTTGATTTTTTCCCCCAGTCAGGTTTTAAATATGATCAAAATCATTAACAAAATCAAATAAGCTCTCCTTTGACCAGCCACACAGCCCCCTCCCAGCTACTGCCCACCTGTAATTAAGCCTCTAAAAAGCGTCTTCCTGGGAGTGCGACCGTCCACATCTCCTTCCCAGGCACTCCCAGCCCAGTCCCATGTGGCTTCTCCACCTAGTACATTACAGCTTTCAGCCAGTCACCAATGACCTGCCTGCCAGGAAATACAATTCTCAGTCTTTAGTACATGTTAGCTCTTGGCAGCATTTAAAGGTGTTGATTACACCCTTCTTTTAAAACTGCTCCTCCCTTGTCCTCTGTGACTCACCACCACCCTAATTTTTCCTGCCTGTCTCCTGGTGGCTCCTCAGCTCGTCCCTCCTGACGAGGCCATTTAAATATTGGGAATTCCTCAAGGCAGGGTACAAGGCCTCTTCTTCTCGGTCTATCATCTCTCTCAAAATGATGTCATCTACACCCACAGCTTTAATTAACACCTAAATGCAGATGCCTCACAGATTCCTATCTCTAATCCAGTTCTCTTACTAGTACATTCCGCAGCCTGCTTGAAATGTCTCCACTTGAATGTCTTAAGGCACCCCAAACCCAATGCAATCAAAAGCAGAACTCATGATCTTGCCCTAATGCCTGATGCATTCTTCTCTTGTTCTCTATTTCCGGGAATGAAACCACTACCCATGCTCCTATGCATGTCAGAAACTCAGAAGCCATCCTCAACCCTTCCCTCTTTTTCACTCCATCCCAATATCTAATTCAACAAATTAGTGTCTCCCAAATCCGTCCATTTATCCCTGTTCTGCCACCACCCACATCAGAGTTCCCACCGTTCTTGCTGGACTATAAATAGCTTATTGACTGATTTTCTTGAATTCCCTATAATCTATTCTCCATATCACAAGTAGAATGATCCTTTTTTTTTTTTTCAGAGAGAGAGAGAGAGAGCAAGTGCAAGCGAGCATGAGTTGGGTAGGGGCAGAGGGAAAGAGGAGAGAGAATTTTAAGCAGGCTCTGTGCTGTCAGCACAGAGCTCAACATGGGGTTCGAACTCACGGACTGTGAGATCATGACGTGAGCTGAGATCATCAAGTCAGATGTTTAACTGAGTGAGCCACGAGGGCATCCTTAGAATGATCCTTTCTTAACATAAATACAATCGTCATTACCTTTGCTTCAAATGCTCCAATTACCTATTGCTCTTGGGATGGAGAAAATTTCTTAACATGGCCCGTAAAGCTCTGCATGGTCTGACTCCCTGTCTGACCTTATCCTGCGCTACAATTATCTCTCCATCAATACTCTGGTCACATTGGAATCCTTTCAGGATCCTTGCACATGTGGTCTGCCAGGCCCATGCTCTGCCCCAACCTCCCAGGCAACTCACATTCTTCCTTCATCGCTCAATTCAATGCTCACTTCCTCAGAGGTGATCTTCCCAGGTAAATTCCATCATATATTCACCGCCACTATGTACTTCTTTTCTTACTGTTGTATAATTCTGCTTTTCCTTGTGATTTCTAATTAGTGTGCTTCCTTCTGCTCTGTCAGGAGCCCAGTGCTTGCATCATCACCGGGATGTTACAAAATCCATATGAAAATCAGAGGTAGGGGAATATGATGTTATCCCACCATGAAGCCAAGGCAGGCCTTGTAAAACATAGTGCATCCAAGAAAGGCAATCTACCTGACAGAGCTCCATTGGTGAGCAATGAACATAAATCCCTGTGTTCTCACAGAAAATAATCTGGAAGAAGACACACCAAACTGAGTATAGTCTGCCTATGAAAACAAGTAAGAAGTGTGTATACACACACACACACATAATATTTAAGGCTTATTTATTTATTTTGAGAGAGAAAGAGAGAGAACACGTGCACATGGGTGAGAGCAGGGGAGGGGCAGGGAGAGGGAGAATCCCAACAGGCTCTGTGCTGTCAGGGTGGAGACTGACTCGGGGCTCAATCTCACAAACTATGAGATCACAACCTGAGCTGAGATCAAGAGTTGGATGCTTAGCTGACTGAGCGCCCCAAGAAGAATATTTTCACTTGCTCTACTTTAGATCTGTATATTTTACAATTTACATTTCACTTGTTTTTTTTTTTTTTTAAAGGAACAAAAAAAAAATCAAAGGAATGAGATAAATAGATCAAAGTGCTTGCTATGTTGGTGCTGATTTATCTTCTTGATTTTTTTAATGTTTATTTATCTATATTTGAGAGAGGGAGAGAAAGTGTGAGTGGAGAAGGGGCAGAGAGAGAGGGAGACAAAGGATTTGAAGCAGGCTCTGTGCTGACACAGTGAGCCCAATGTAGGGCTCGAACACATAAACTGTGAGATCATGACCTGATCTGAAGTCAGATGCTCAACTGACTGAGCCACCAGGCGCCCCTGATTTATCTTCTTATCTCTGCTTTTGTTTGCTTTTTTCACTCCTCCCCAAAAGACAGCCCCTCTAAATTTTTAAGACTTCTAACAAATAACTTAGTATGTAAGTTTACATACATAAGTAGTAACTAATCACACCTTGAAAATCAACAGTGCCACAAACACTGCTAAATAAAAACCTAGAGACTGGAATGAGGTTTAACAAAAGGCCAACTCAAACTCATCAGAAGCAGAGAGTGGCAATGGGGACAGGAGACTTCCAAAACTGGACATCTCTCTCTCTCTCTCTTCGTATCTGAACATCTAGCTTCACTCCTGTCAGAACGAGGTAAGACTTCACAATGAGGACATCCATGGTTAGGTACCATCTACAGAGGATAATCAGCAGCATGATATTAAAAAAAACTAAACCTCATCAACCTTATTATTTATTAGCAGTCCTGATAAGTGAGAGATTAGGTTCATAGTTTGACTGAGGACTTGATTTTATGCATATTTCAATTGTTTCTGGGATGTCTGTTCCATATGACATGGATAATTACAAGCTGATTAAACTACAGCTTAAAAAAAAGAAACCTGTCTAAATTTTACTAAAATATGATCTGAAAACCGGCAGGCGGTCACTGAATGAAGATATAAGACAGAACAAATGCACTTATCTGTTCTTGTGTAGATTCGGTTTAGTTCCCTACATCAGCATTCACACTGGTGACCCCGCCTACGTCCCCCATCTCTGACCTGCTTGCATTAAGTCACCGTGTTCTCTGCCTCTCTGACCACATCCTCTGTACCTGCACCTCCCTATCTGTCCCTTCACACCAAATGAGTAAGCTGCTCACACCTGTGCTTCTCCAAGCACTATACCCTTTCAAGCTGCTGAGATCATCATGTCACCTAAGCCACTGGGCTCCTTAATGACCATGTTACCTATCCTACTAAGACTGCATGTTTTAGTGCAGCCCGTGCCCACAGCTCCAGGTCTCTTGCCCTCCTAAGCGTTGGATGTCCCTCACTGGAACTTTCTCTATTTCAGCAACCAGGGTTCTGAGCACTATAGAGAAAAGTGCCGGAACCTGTGGACACTTGGTTTGCCAAAGTTCATGCTGCTCAACTGCCTTCAATCCAGTCAGAAACATTTCTTCAAACTGGATTATTTCCAACCAGTAGCTCTGAGCAGATGTTTCAAAACTGCTCCATTTTCCTCAAGACACTTCAGCCTCTCTCTCTGCTCCCTATCTGAACATCTAGCTTCGCTCCCTCCATGTTGAGGTAAGATTTCATAATGAAAACATCCTCAACTTCCTCCATCCATCTTGATGTATTTCTGCCATCCTCCATCTCAACTCTGGACACACACCAGAATTACCTGGGGACTTCTAAAAAAGATGCCCAATCCCCCTGAAAGACTTATTAATGAAAAAAGGAAAAACAGTACTTTCACATGCAGACACCACCATAACCATGTGATCAAAGTAAATGGTAATGAGACCATTGACCTCATACGCCTCCCAAGAGGAGGTACTACAGAGTATGGCATTCTGTGATTTTCTTGCCAAAAAGGCCTCACCTGCATTGAATCATAAGGAAAATCAGCCAAAACCAAACAAAGAGACAGTCTACAAAATAACTGGCCAGTACTTTTCAAAAGTGTCAAGGTCACAGAAGTCAATGGAAGACTGAGACACTGTTCCAGATTAAAGGCGAGTAAGGAGATGTCATGACTAAACGCAATGTGACATCCTGAACTGCATCCTGGTTCAGAAAAAGGACATGAGTAGGACAACTGATGAAATTTGAAAAAGACCCACAGATTAGTTAATAGTATCATATAAATGTCAGTTTCCTGATTCTGATCATTAGACTGTGGTTATGTAAAATGTTAACATTTGGGGAAGCTGGGTGAAAGGTACTCTCTTTGCAATCATTATAAGATTAAATCTACTCTCTTATTCTGCTTTCTTCGCAGGTGAGGTGCATGGTCTTGTGGAAGGTGTCGATTCCATACCTTAAGAACTCAGATTCCAAATAAAGGTTCTCTGTGTTCTCTACTGTCCCATCCTCTCCTCACTCTCTTGCCCTGATATCTTTGTGTCTCCTCAAGCGACCCTGAACGCTCACTCTACTCCTCTCACCTCAGAGCCCCACATTCACAAAGCCTTCCCTCACTCCCCCCACTCCTCCTCGGATGCCACAGCAGCCGCTATGCTGTTTCAGCCCCTGGCCTTGTAGCGTTAGATCCTCTCATCTCTACCTCGCATTTCCCTAACCTAGTCCAGGGCTTTCGAAAAGGCTTGCTTACACTTTCCTATCCCCTCCCCTCTCCAGTGTCTGAGATGGTGACTTACAACTGGCCTGACTTCATGATTTTGTTAACTGACTAAACCAAGACTTCTGGTCATTCAAACATGGACCTGTGGGACCCAGATGCTACCCTGGGTGTCCAGTGAGCATCACATCAAGTCACGGGCACAGACTACTATTACGCAGTCATGAAGAGAACCATGTGAAACAATTAGCCCCCCTCATGACCAGCCACCTACTTGACTGGAAAATGATTTAGATCGTGCTGCTGCCCTGTCCAGGTGAGAAGCAGAGTAAGTTCTTAGTTGTTTTCTTGAGGCTTCTGAGCCAACACAGTGGGCATCTGGGGATGCCCAGCAGAGCAGAGTCACAGGGACAGGAGTCCAGGGCTTGGCAGAGCTTTCTGGAGTCGAGGCTCCAAGGTGAGAAGCACGGCCGCTGACTGCCAGCGCCCAGGCACATTAATCCAATGCCAGAAGCCTCACTGACTCCCACATACAACTGACTGTAACAACTTCATTTTCAATTAATATCTTTAAGAGATATTTTAAAACTTAATGATTTACGTTACAGGATCAACTTAAGCAGTAACCAATACTCCAAAGTTCGCCTCCCACACTCACTTCACTAGTAACGGTATCAGATCCATACCTCTTTCCCTCCCAGGGTGAGGACATAGGAACTACTTCAAATTTCTAAGTGTAGCGTCCATGTGATAATTTCTCCAGTTGGAACTAAGGCTGGGAGCCTCTGCACCACCTGGTTTCCCATTACAAAAAAAGTGAAGTGGCAAAATAAGCAATTAGCAAGCCAGACATTGGTTAAAATGGCCTGTATCAAGATCTCCAACAACTCAGAAGATTTTGTGTGAAATCTCTTGCCTTAGCCCAATGTTCCCACAGCAGCCATCACTGTGCGAGTTCACTGTTATTAGAGGCAGCCAGTCAGACACAAAATAGTGTTGCGGAAATAGAATTTTAGAAGACAAGAGGAGACACTCACTCACTCATTAGTGACTGCAGACCATGTCCCTCAAATGCTCATATCCCTTTTCACTCTCCTCCTCTGGACCTAACAAGGCCCAGACAGTAGATCTCAAAGTGGCCTGACAGGAGGAACGTGAGGTGAGAAGGTAGTTACTCCCGATGCAGGCACAGGGCTGCATCTGGTGGGCTGTAAGACTGTGTCTGCCCACTCTCTTACCCCCAGGTTTCCATCCAGTTTCTAGGGTTAGCCCAATGTTAAGATACAAAGCACACTTAAAAATAACCACAGCTAAAGTAGTTTGTTTAAAGTATAGATATGCCTGATTTTGAAATTAAAAGGTAAAAAACCCTTTTAAAAAAAGATATCCTTCATAATAATAATTAAGTTTAAATGGTCCAATATGTTTTCCCTCCTACCAGAGGCAAAGACTTCTAAAAGATGCACTGGTGGGTCAAAAATAAACTGGTACAACACACAAGATGGCAATTTGGCAAAATGCAGCAAAAAGCTTTAAAAGGTGCAATCTCTATGAATCCCACATCATAGCCCTAGCAATCTACCAAGGGAAATTGAGAATTATGCAAAGATATAAGTATAAGCAGTGTGATTTGTATTATCAACGAATTAGAAAAGTTATCCCACTGAACCGGTTAAATTATAATGTACCCATAAAACGGAAGACAATAGTGAGCTTTAAAAATAAGTAGATCTATACTGACATGGAAAGACATTAACATTAAAATGAAAGATAAGCCAGGTTACACAACAGTATGATCCCACATTCATTTACTTATTTGCCCCAGAGAGACAGAGTGAGAGGGGGGCACTAGAACAGGAATGAGAATCCGGAAGGATCTCTCACCATGTGAACACCAGTCATTTCATGCGGTAGTGGAGTTAGGGGGATACACATGTAGAAATCAATCACCACTATTAGACATAATGAAAGGAGCAGGCTCTCTCACAGAGCTGCCCCCGACACCCCACACCCCCGTTACCACAGACTGCACTTCAGAAAAAACAGAAGGTGCAGATGTCAGCCTCCTCTTTTCCCACCAAACGACTTCAAATGAACAGGGCTGTGGCAGATACATACTCAAGTAAGGAGAAAGAATCTGAAGACTAAGGAATCTGAGCCAGGAATATAAAGGCAACATTTCTTTCTTCCTTACTTTTTTTTTTTTTTTAAGATTTTATTTTTAAGTGTTCTCTAGACCCACTATACGGGGCTTGAACTTACAACCCCGGAATCAAGAGTCGTATGTTCCAATGACTGAGCCAGCCAGGCGCCCCAAGGCAATGTTTCTTAAACCAGTCAGTCAGGAGGAGAGAGGCCATTTGTCTCCGAGAAAATGAATCATGAATTGTACTGTTAAGCTGCACCTTAAGTGTTGAAAGAGACATCAGCAATCCTCCAAATAAGTGTTTTTTTTCCAATCCTTTTGGGGCCACTGATACCGTTTTCTACTCCTGTCCATCGTCATTTATAAATATCTTAAGTAGAATCCCAATATACAAATGAGGATAAAGGGAAACTAAACAAACGCACAAACGAGGAGCACCCAGAAGCAGGGCCTGCTTCTCCACCTCGAGCACACACACCCTTGGAACATCAGGCTTAAAAGCAAACACATACACAAAATACACACTTTTCCCCTGCTCCCATTTCTAACCACACTAAAAATCCTTGCTATAATCTGTCTCGTCAGAAATACCAAGTTCCTCTAGATGAGTAGGCAGCAAACTTTTTGTGGGTCGTATAGTCTCTGTCACAACTACCCAACCCACAGCCACTGCAGCAGGAAAGCAGCCCTGGACCGTATCTATGGATGGGCACCTGTGTACTAACACTACTTTATTTATCAAACCAGGTAAGGGGCCACCCTGGGCTGTAGTTTATTGACTTACTATCTGGAAAATATCTGGATACATGACCCTAGAATTCGCTATGGACAACCGTCACATCCTCTCAATTCTCCCTCAGAAACTTTGGTTCCCATCTTGATTCTCCTTGTCCTTATGCGTTGCCTCTCCCCAGGGTACTCTTACAAAGTGCATCTTCTGCCGTTACGTCCACGTTCCCCAACACACTTCCCATCTCACCCCATCTCTAACTCTGAAACACAGCTGGAAAACAGTCTGAAGGTTTCTTGCAAAGCCAAACATAACAGTTACCTATGACCCAAGAACTGTACTCTTGGGCATTTATCCCAGAGGAATGAAAACCTATGTTCACACAAAACCTGTACAAAAATGTTCACAGTAGCTTTATTTGTAATAGCCAAAAACTGGAAACAGTCTAGATGTCCTTCAATGGGTGAATGGCCAAACACACTGGGATCCATCCACAGAATGGACTAAAACTCAACAATCCATAGGAATGGTCACTAGTCAAAACTACCTGCACTGATCTCATTGGGAATTAAGCTGAGTGGAAAAAAGTCAGTCTCAAAAGGTTATACACTGTATGGTTCTATTTATAAAGTATTCTTGAAATAACAAGATCACAGATATCACAGATTTGGAGAACAGATTTGTGGTTGCCAGCAAGGGTCAGGGAAAGGGGGAGAGGAGACGGGTGTGGCTATAAAGGGGCAGCAAGGGGGGGGGGCCTTGCGGTGATGGAACAGTTCTGTGTCTTGATTGTGGTGGTGGTTACAAAGAAACCACATAGCTACACAGACAAAACTGGTGAAACGTGAACAAGGCTGTGGACCACACCAACATCAGTTTCCCAGTCTTGATATTGGACACAGTCACGTGCGATGTTACCACTGGGAGAAACTGGAGGAAAGGTACATGGCATCACTCCGTATACTTTTTTGCAACTTCCACGAATTAATAATTATTTAAAAATAGATTTAAAACAAAGCAAAACAACAACAAAGATTTCTGCAGCTCCCTCAGTATATCTTTAGATTGTACCAAAGGCCCTTTTCAATCTACCACAATCTACACCTGTAGGGTCACTTCCCACCACAATCCTCTATCCAGTCACCCCTACAATGTCATCCTGAACTTGTCACCATGTTCTGGACAGTCCATTCCCTCTTTTTGCCTGGCAACATCTTTAAATCCAGTTCAAATACTGCTTCAAACCTAACGTTCTACATGTACCTGTCTCTGACAGAGGTACTAACTGCTTTATCCCCTTGCTTTCCACAGAATTGCATTCCTACCTCCAAGCCTCTCTATACTATACTATTTATATACCTATTTCATCTCGTAGATTATAAACTCCTTAAGAACAGGGACAAAAAAATGTGATCCATGTGCCCGTCTATCTGCCCACATATATAAGGGCACTAAAATGTCTGTGGATTCAATCAAGTTGGGAATCATCTTTTGCAAAAGTTGACAATGGGGGTAACAAAGTCATCTTTTGCAAGAGACTGTCCTTCCATCCACTGTGCACATGAAACTTGACATAAGGAAACATAATTCAGAGGGGAATCATTGTTTATAAAGCATTCGTTTTTAGAAACAATTTTGAAATGATCTATTAAACAGAATTTTCCATGCTTCTGTTCACCATAAGTTTATATAATCGAGTTTATTAAAATTTACATGTGACTAGTTATTATTATTGAGAAATGTCTCAAATGAGCCTAGATTTTTTTTGGGGGGGTAGGGGGGAGGGAGGCCTAAAAAATTTATTATTTTGTCTTCTATTTTTATTTTTTTGCATTTCTTTATACCCACTCTTTAGGAAAAAAAAAAAAAAAAAAAATCATTTAGCAAACAAACCAGAGTCCTCTAAACACGTACCAATCTCAATCTATATTTAATACCTTAAATATCAATTCATTCTCAAGAAGGGATCTATTAAATGACCTTATTGAAAAAAAGGAAGTTCTTAAATCGAAGTAAATTAAGATAAAGGAGATGAAATCTAAAAGTAAACTGAAAAATGTTGGTGCCAAACATTTGACAAAAGCGATTCTATTTTCACATTAATTTTTGTGTTAATTAAAAAAAAAAAAACTCCTAAAAACATATACACACACATGTGCGCCTCTCTACTGAAGAAACTGTCTGAGTCTTCTAAGCTGAAAGATCACGGACTAAGAATAACCTATTAATAATCTTCTGGTGTCAAAGATTACTCTCAACAAGTTTAGTAACCATGAGTCACTTTTAAATGGCCTTGCTAGGAAAGGCTTCTCCCTCCACCCCTCTTAAATATGCCAACATAGAGCAAACTTATTCCTCTCATGAAATGAGTGAATATAGCTATTCAACGCTGTGAACACATGCATTCACAGTGATGAAGGGACCCAAGTATAAGCTGAACAAGGGAGTCATACCTTCTTTATATAGCATGCTGTGGGCAAAGAGTGTGTAAATAGTCATTACATACAGAGATTTATGTGGCTGGTAGCAATGAAAGAACAAATTCCACCCCATCCCACTCCACCCCCATGCCCTAGTTACCTAAAAATAAGGATGTTAAGATAAACCATATTTTTCCTACAGGCATAAGGAGAGTAGTTTTTAAATTCTTTTAAAAAGGTGTGACATGGTTCCTAAGGGACTAATCTATTTGTATTATACACAATTCATAATATGGCAGCTGTATACGATATAAAACACGTTACAAATAAGAGAATAGGCACTCGAATGCTGTATTTATCATTTTGTCTACAAGATCACAAGAAATGAAATTAAAAAAATGCACATGGATGTAATGAGTAAATCAGAAACAGGCATAGTTTCACAACAGGTCTGGCAGAGCTGGAAATGAATTCCATCTCCGGCTCCAATACAATGGGTTATATTAGAAACAATAGCTTTCTTCATGTGGATCATGAGAAAAACAACAGGAAACTACTCTACCTCGAAATAAAATGGATGCCTACTCTCTACGAAGGCACGCTGTAAAATATGGTGGTGTCTTCACGTAAGGATGTGTCAACCATGAAAGCCTGTATTCCTTTCACAAGAACTAAGTGGGCTCTTAGCCCACATCCAAATATATATCTTATCCCATTCCTTATGAGACAGAAATCTGCTATCTCATAAGGAAAACAATTTCCACCTATTATTTTTCCTAACAGCAAGATGAAACTGGACTCCCTGTTGTACTTCCACTTACCAGTCTTAGTTCTATCTCCTGTAACTATCTGGAACCTTCCCTTTCCTCATACGAGATATTCCCTTAAAAACATCTTACTAAGAGCCCAGGGCCCACATTTTATTTTCTCTACTTCACATCTTCAGTTCAATTACTCCCCATGGCCGAGTTCTTTCTCAATTGGTGTTGGCTGGTCACTCCCCTCTCAACACATTTCAGTTTCTCTACATTCTCAAGTAAGGATTTGTCTACACAGAGCAGATGATCACTTAGAATTTAAACAGTGTATTTCTATTACTGCCACGAGGGCTTTCAACAGTCTTTCTGGGTATTCTATGACATGATCTATTCTCAGGGCAATCAAACCTATGTGGTTTGTAAGCCACCTCTAACTCTGTTGGTACGTGGACAGTCTTTTCTTACTCTGTATTGACTTATAACTGACATACAACAAACCACAAAGATTTAAAGTGTACAATTTGGTAAGTCTGGACTTACGTGTACACCCATGAGACCATCAAGACAGTAAGCGTATCCGTCACCATGAGATCCCTCTGCAGTCCCATATTTTGCCAACCTCACTCTACCCTCCACTTCCCTGCCAATCCCAAAGCAACCACTGATCTGCTTTCTGTCATTATAGCTTTCCAGAGAGTTTTGTATAAATAGAAGCATACATTATGTACTCTTTATATAGTCTGGTTTCTTTCCCTCAACATAATTATTTTGAGATTTGTTCATGTTGTTGTGTATGGCAACAGTTCTTTTTTTTTTTTTTATTGCTGAGTATTCCATCATATGGATGCACCACAACTGCTTTATTCATACACCTGGGCTATTTCTTATTTTGGACTATTACAGATAATGTCACTATGAACAGTTATGCACAAGTCTTAGTGTGGAAATATATTTCTTGTTCTCTTGGGTAAATACCTAGGAATAGGATGGCTAGATGTAAGTGTAGCTTTTTAGGAAACTGTCAAACTATTTACAGAAGTGATTTATCATCTTACATCCCCAACAGTTCCAGATGTTCTACATAATAATCTACATTTGCTATAGCCCAAGTTTTCAATTTTTGCCATTCTAATAGGTGTATAGTGGTATCTTCTCACGGTTTTACTTTGCAATTCCTTAATGATAAACATCTTTTCAAGCGCTTATCTGAAATATTTTCTTTGGTGAAGTGTATATTCAGATTTCTTGCCTGGTTTTTCCTGGATTGTTTGTTTCCGTATTAAGTTTTCAGAGTTCTTTATATATTCTGTATGCAATCTTTCATCAGATATATGCTTTGCAAAGATCTTCCCTCATTCTGTGGCTTGTCTTCTCAGTCTTTTACCAGTGTCCTCTGAAGAGCCAAACGTTTTCGTGCTGATGAAATTCAATTTATTAATTTTTTCTTTTAAATGCTTTTGGTGTCATATCTAAGAATGCTGTGCCTACCCCAAGGTCACAAAGATTTTGTTTTCTTTCAGAAGCTTCATGATTTTAGGTTTTACATTTACACACACATTTAGTTGTGTGATCCATCTTGAGTTAATTTTTGTATATGGCACAGGTTATGGGTCCAACATTTTTTTTTTGCATATGTGGCTATCAAATTGTTTCTGTAACCAATTGTTGAAACAACTACCCTGTCTCCATTGAACCGCGTTTGCTTCTTTGTCAAAAATTTTCCATACATGTGTAGATTTATTTCTATAGTCTGTTGTTTCCCTGTCTTATTTGTCTATCTTTATGTTGATGCTACACTAATATTGATTACTGTATCTTTAGAATTATTGATATTAGATGGTGTGAACCCTCCAATTCTGTTTTTGTTCCAACTTGTTTTGATTATTCTAAATCCTTCGCATTTCCACACAAATGTTAGAACCAGCTTATCAATTTCTATAAAAAGCCTGTTAGGATTGCAATGAATCTGTAAGTCAATTTGGAAAGAACTGAAATTTTAACAATATTGAGGCTTCCAACCCACGAATAAGGTATATACCTCTCACTTATTTAGGTCTTTCAACTCCTAGCAATATTTTGTAGTTTTCAAATGCACAGATCTTGCACTTGATTTGTAAGACAATCCCTAAGTGTTTCATATTCTGATACTACTCCAAATGATTTTTTTTTTCATTTTGATTTTATACCCTGTGGCCTTGCTGAACTTACATATTAGTTTTACTAGCTTTTTTGTAAATTCCTTCAGCTTTTCTAGGTGTGTTATCCACATATAAAGACAGTTTTACTTTTTCCTTTCCATGCCTTTTATTTATTTCTTGCCTGACTGCATGGGCTAGAAATTCTAAGCACAAAGTTAAAAAGAAGTGGTACTTCTATTTAATAGAAATTAAACAGACATCATGTTTTTCCTTTTTATTCCTTTCTTATTTTTGATCTTAGAGATACCTGATTCAGTCTTTTGCCATTATATACAGTGCTAGCTGGAGGGTTTTTGTAGATGCCCCTTGTAGGTTGTGGAAGTTCTATTCCTAATTTGCTAAGAGTTTTATCAGGATCAGAGGCTGGTTTTTGTTTTGTTTTGTTTTTTCTCTTCTTTTTCTTTCTTTTCATGTACTGACATGAGTTTATAAATACAATTAATTACACTGTCTGGTTTCTGAATGTTAAACCAGCCACGGGTTCTGAAAATAATACATCACCTGGTCATGATGCATTGTCCTACTGTTAGATTCGATTTGCTAAAATTTAGCTTTTAATTTATGCATCTATGTTCATAAGGGATATTAGTCTATAGTTTTCTTGTAATGTCTTTGGTTGTGGTATCAGGATAATCCTGGCCTCACAATGAGTTAAGACTATTTCTTCTTAAATTTTCTAAAAAATGTTTGTGCAGAAATTGTGTTATTTCCTCTTTAAATGTTTGGTAGAAATCTTTAGTGAAACCATCTGTGCCTAGATTTTTCTTTGTGAGAAAACTGTTAACTAAATTTTGAATTCCTTTAATGGATATAGGGCTATTAAGTTATCCACTTTTTTCTTGAGTGAGTTTGGGGAGGTTATGTCTTTCAAAAAATTTGCCCATTTCATCTAAGCTGTCAAATTTATTGGTATAATGATGTTCACAATATTCCTTTATTACCCTTTTAATATATGTGGAATCTGTAGTGATGTCAACTCTTTTGTTCCACATACTGGTCATTTGTCTTTCTCCTGATCAGGTCTAGCTAGAGTTTATAAATTTTATTCATCTTCTCAAAGATCCAGTTTTGGTTTTGATTGGTTTTCTTTCCTGATGTTTATTTGACAGATTTCTACATTGATCTTTATTTCCTTTCTTCTTACTGTTTAATTTGTTTTTTTTTTCTAGTTTCTTAAGGTGGACACTAAGACCTTTCTTCTCTCCTAGTATTTGCATTTAGTACTATAACATTTCCCCAAGTAATGCTTTAGCAACATCACACTAATTGATATGTTGTGTTATTTTTATTCCACTCAAATAATTTTATAATTTCTTTAGTCCATGCATTATTCAGAAGTATGATGCTTAGTTTCTAAATATTTTGGAATTTTTCCCAGGCTCTGTTATCGATGTCTAATTTAATTCTATTGTAGTCACAGAACATATGTTATATAAGTTTATCTTTTTAAAGTATTCTTTTAAGGCCCAAAATATAGTCTACATTTACTAAAAATGTGTCATATGTAGAAAGGGTGTAGGAGTGCTCTGCTGTTGTTGGATAGAGTGTTCTGTAAATATCAATTAGGTCAAATTGGTTGATACTATCATTCTGGTCTACTAGAGATCCTTGTTGATTTTCTGCTTACTTGTTCTATTGATTGTTGAGATTGGGGCACTAAAATCTCTAATTGTAATTGTAGATTTGACTGTTTCATCTTGCAGTTTTAACAGTTTTTGCTTTGTTTTATTTTGCTTTAAGGCTCTGTTAGTAGGTGCATAAATATTTAAGATTGTTACATCCCTTGGATTAATTGACCTCTATTTTATCATGAAATGATTTTATCCCTGGTGACATTCTTTGCTCTGCAATCTACTTGTGTCTGATATTAATAGAGGCACTCTAGCTTTCTTTTGACAAGTATTAACATGGTTTATCTTTTTCCATATTTGTAATCTAATTGTGTCATTATCTTTAAAGTTCATTTCATATAGGCACAAAGTTAGGACTTTTTCATTCACTTTGATGATCTCTGCCTTTTAACTGGGTTATTCAGCCCATTTATATTTAATGTGATTATGGATATGGTATATTTGAGTTTATCACCTTCCTGTTTGTTTTCCATTTGTCCCATCTGTTCTTTAATTCCCCCTCACCCCTTTCCTCTTTTTCTGCTTTCTTCTGGCTTAATCAAATATTTATTTTCTCCTTTGGCACCTCGTCTATTGTGTTGCTGTTGTTGAAGATTCTAGTACAAAGTTATACTTTGATCTGTACTGCATTTTATCAGTTAAGATCATGCCCTTCAAGCTTTATCCCACCAACCCTAACAGCTAACCCTCTGTGCCTGATTCAATTACCTATAGAGTTTACTATGCTTCTACAATATTTGTAATTCACAAACTCTGCTAATAGGCCCTTTAATTCTCTTCACATAAATCAATAACAATAAATGTCAAACAGTTTAGAGTTAAGGACAGTATCTTAAAACAGATCACTAGAACCCTGCCTAGAAGCTTACAGTGATCCACTAATCATGTAGTAGGTATAATTATTCATCCACTCATTAAAAATGTCCTCTGAGTATCCTGAACTAATTAACAAATATAAACCTATATGGAAGATACTAGGCCTAACCGGGTAGATCTCCCACGAAGGGTCATTTACCTCACTACTTCTGTGTGTGGTAGCATTAAAGAGAATATGATACTTGGGCATCATCATAAAATCTACCTGGCTATAATACCCTCTTACTGGTCACAAACTCAAAAAACAAACTGTTACATACTCTCAGTAATACCTGTTTTATCCTATTAAGTAGGAATTAAGAGTTCAAAAGAGTCCCGACAGTATTTCAAGTTAACTCTGCTTTGTATTCTATTTTCAATAAATCCTAATAGTTATTGAGCTCTGTTTTTGGAAAGTTTATATTCTAACAGGAGGAAGAAAGAATAAACAAACATCATTAGTATATTAAAAATATTAAGTGCTACAAAGGAAAACTGAGTGAGATCAAGGGGAAGGAGGAGTTGCATTTTAAGTAGGGAGTTGGGTGAAAAGTGACATTTGAGCAAAGATTTGAAGGTGATAAGGAACTAAGCCAAGCAGAGAGCTGAGGGAAGAACATTCTAGGCAAAAGAAACAGCCAAATGCAAAGGCCTAAAGGCAAAAGCATGACTGGAGTATATCAGGAAAGGAAGTCAATGTGGGGGGAGCACTTGGAGAAAGGACCATTGAAGCTGTGGGGCCTGACTGTCCAGGGCAAGGGTCATTGTTTATTTTTTTGCTAAAGGGCAGATAGTAAATATTTTAAGCTCGGTAGGCCACATAAGGTCTCTGTTGCATATTCTTCTTTGCTTTTTAAACCAACCCTTTAAAAACGTAAAACCCATTCTTAACTCACAAGCCTTACAAAAACAGGCCTAAGCAAAGATTTTTAAGGACTCTGACTTTTACTCTAAGGGAAATATTATTTGACTCATGTTTTTTCTTTTTTTTTTAATTTTTAAAATTTATTTTTGAGAGAGAGCAAGTGAGTGGCTAGGGGAAAGGAGCAGAGAGAGAAAGAATCTTTTAAGCAGGCTCCATGCTCAGTGCAGAGCCTGACACAAGGTTCAATCCACAACCCTGGGATCTTGACCTGAGCCAAATCAAGAGTTGGACACTTGACCGACTGAGGCACCCAGGTGCTCCATTTGAGTCATGTTTTGAAAGAACCAATATGGCCGTAGGGAAGCGAGAGAGACCAGTTAAAAGGACACTGTGGTATTCCAGAGCACAGATAAGGGTAAATCAGACCAGAGGGGTAACTAGCAAAATGGGAGACATGGTTGGAGTCTGGCTTTTAAACCAACCCCACCAAAGTGAATGGATTTGCTCATGAATTGGATTTGGGAAGTGTGAAAGGAATCAAGGATGACACAAGACTTAAGACTTTTGGCCGGAACAATAAGAAGGACAGAAGGAACAAGTCTCATTAACCATGCTTGTAAAGACTGTGAATGGATGTGTGAAGTGGGTGTTTTGCTTCAAAACAAAGTAGAATTTATATTCCTTCAATCCTGCTATAACTTTGTAGTTCTTTTATGTATTCTTCGAGAACTTCAGAATAATTACTTGTCAATTTACAAAAAGATCCTGCTTTGATACGAATGAAATCACTTTAAGCTTAAAAATTAATTTGAGAAAAAAACGACATCTTAACTATATTCCATCTGATAACACGGGCCAGGTATTCTCTGAACAAGGTTTCATAGTTTTTTTCACATGGCTCTGTGTGCTTCCTAATGAAAGTATTCCTAGACATCTTATACTATTTTTGTTGTTAGTGTAAATTAAATACTTGCTTAAAAAATTACACTTTCTAGATAGTTCTGATTGGTATTTAGGGAGGCTATGAATTTTCTATTGATTTAGCTGCTCTTGTAAACTCTCATTTTTCACTGATTCACTTGTATTTTGTACAGATACATGAGTATGTCAACAATGTGATTCTCCCTGTTTATCTGCAATAGTAGTATTTTTTATTTCTAAACCATGTCTTTAAGCACTGACTGGATTTACAGAACAATGTTAAATAAGTCATAGCAAGCACTGGTTTGATGGGACTACCTTCAAGCTTTCAGTCTTAAGGATGAGGTCGAAGTTGTTTTTCATGGTTTTTAATTCAGTGATTAGATTTTCACCTTTCCATTTTGTTTCAGGTCTCCATTCTCTTTCTGTTTGAATCAGTTGCTACTGCCTTTTGAATGTTCATAACAAGATGAATGGAAATTTCAGGGTTCTCCTCTCTCATCTTAATCTATTTCAGAATAAGTAATTTACACAAGTTCCTTTCAGAGTTGTCCGTTTCCACTGAAATGAAATTTATTTTTCATAAGTTCAACTATTTTCCTTTGCTTTGTTTATCCTTATTAAGCTACTGCAGGAGGTCGATTTTTGCTAACATTTAAAGCAATAGCTCTCAACCCTGGTGTTATGGACATTTGGGGCCAGGTACCTCCTTGTTGTGGGGACTGTCCCATGTTTAGCAGCATCTCTGGCCTTTACTAACTAGATGCCAGTCACAACCCGCACCCCAGTGTTAAAACCAGCAATGCCTTTAGACACTGCTAAATGTCCCACAGACGGTAAACTGCTCCTGGTTGAAAACCACTGGTTTAGTCAAGTAGCTAACATGGATTCTACCAGAGAGTAAGCATGCTTTCTGTAACTTACAGGACTCATCTCCAGCGCCACCTCCTCATACAGCCCATCTCAGTAAGGATGCTCCCCTCCCGCCCCGCAGCCCCACACACACCTTCCATGGACTACCACAGGTGTCAAAGCACGGACTCCTGTGGACCCTCAAAACCCTTTCAAGGGGACCAGGAAGTCAGAACTGATTTCAATCAATACTAACACATTATCTGCCTTTTTCTGCTGTACCGCCTTTTGTACTGACAGTGCTGACCCTCTAGCCCGAGTCAAGGCAGGGACAGCAAACTGTACCAGCCACCATTGCCGTCTTCATCACCATGCACTCAGTTAAAAAAAAAAAAAAAAAAAAAAAAAAAAAACCAATTTTTTTTAAAAANTGCTTAAGAATGTCATGAGGAAGTAGAAAAAATATTCATTTTATTAAATATCGATATTTGAGTACACACGTCTTTTTAATATCTGGTGTGATAAATATGGGGAGTGTGCATAAAACCCCTTCTGCCCCTTAAAGTACAACGGGCTGTCTTAAGGAAAAGTAATTGCATGACTGAGCCATGAGCTGGACCAGCCACATTTTCAATGGAACATCGTTTTAATGTGAAAGAAAAACTGACAAATCATTCAGGCTTAGATATTTGGCAGACATTTTCTTGAAAATGAATGAAGTGAGAGCTTGTCACTTTAAGGAAAACACCCTATAGTATCTGTTGTCAAATTTGAATTTTGAAATCTGAATATAACATGGATAAGTCTGACCACTTCCCAATATTTCCAAACTTTTCTGATAAGATTAGTAGTAAGACTTAAAATGTGAATCTTTGACATATAATGTGTCACTATTTGGAAGATGTGCATACATCAGTAATCCCAACACTTTCTAAATGATCAATACATATCAGGCATGGATGAAAGATCTTTTCAGGACACCTGCGTGGCTCAGTCAAGCATCTGACTTTGGCTTAGGTCACCATCTCACAGTTCCTGAGTTCGAGTCCCACACTGAGTGAGCATGAGCCCTGCTTCTGTCTTTTCTGACTTCTGACTCCTCTATCTCTCTCTCTCTCTCAGCAATTCTCCCCCTCTCTCTGCCCCTTGTTCACTTATGCCCTCTCTCTCAAAAAGAAAAAAAAATCTCAAACGGCAGAGTATGAAAAGTTTATTTATATACCTTCAGATTCTACTACAACCAAGGAGCTATCAATTGTTTTTTATTTATTAAATGTTTATTTATTTATTTATTTTGAGAGAGCCAGAGACAGCACGAGTTGGGGAAGGGCAGAGGGAGAGGGAGAGAGAGAATCCTAAGCAGGCTGTGCTCCCAGAGCAACATGTGAGGTGGGGCTTGAACTCATGAAACCATGAGATCATGTCCTGAGTTCATGATCATGATCCTAAGCTGAACCAACTGAGCCACCCAGGTGCTCCTAGGAACTATCAATTGCTGAATTTTGGTGTGGCTACCAAAAAATACCCAAAATTATCTGAAAGGCTATTAAAACACATCTCCCTTTTCCAATTATACATCTGTATGAGGCCAGACTTTATAACTTCAACCAAAATAACATATGACAGCAGACTGAATGCACACACAAATATGAAAATCTAGCTATCATTTGTTACACCAGAATTTTTAATAAAGTTTTATCATATCATAAACATTTATCTATTATCTTACAACAGGAATGCAAGAAACTGTCTAGAATTTCCATGAAAGATCTAAAGTTGAATTATAAAAATTTTTTTTACTAATTTTAGATTGCTTTTTTGTTTTTAAATATTTATTTTTGAGGAGAGGGCAGGGGTAGAGAGAGAGGGAGACAGAGGATCTGAAGCAGGCTCTGTGCTGATAGTACAGAGCCCAATGCGGGGCTCGAACTCATGAACCATGAGATCATGACCTGAGCCCAAGTCAGATGCTTAACTGACTGAGCCACCCAGGCACTCCTAGATTGCTTCCAATGACAGAAAGATATATTAACTCAATATTTAATCCCATGAGTGGGAACTTCTTTTCTTTATAGGAACACAGGTAAACCACAGAGTCTTAAAAAGATAGTAGAGTAGTAGTTAAGCAATCTACTAATCAACTCAAGACAGGAAACAACTTCCTAAACTAAACAATAGGGTGGAAGAGGTCATTCCAATCAAATAGTCATTTGAGAAATAGCATGTATCCAGCACATGGTAGTCAGGTACTGTGGAGGGCACAGGTGGGCCAGAAGAAAAATATAAATCAAAGAGCTCATGTTCCAAAAAGGGAGACAAAAATATGACACAAATAAAATCATGTTCAAGATGGAGGCAGTGCTGGCATTTCCAAAGGAGGTGACCAAAAGGTAGAGATTTGTTTTAGGGGGCAAGGATGAGGTAGCAAAGGGAGTATTCTGGGAAGCCATCTAGGAAAAAGAAAGCTATAGGGTGGTTTTGAAAGATGAATGGGGGCTGAGGTGGAAAAACCAAGGGGGTGGACAAGACAAAGGCATTAAATATGGTATAGCTGATTATTTGCTTTAGTTGCTCTAGTGGACGGCGGCAAGCTGAGGTTGCTAGAGCACACAGAATAATGCAAAGAGGGGTTGAAAATCACCTAGAAAAGCAGAGACCAGGACATGAAGGGTCTTGTGTGCTAGGCAAGGAGTCTGCACTGCAGGTTAAAGCAGGGGAGATATTTTAGAAAGAGCATTAAGGTGGTTATTGCTAAGGTCCATAGGAGAGGTCATAAGGATCTTCATCAAATGGGAATGGAAGTCAGGATCAATTCTTAATCCCTTAGGAAATAGGATTCATACTATTTCATGAAAGATCACATCTTAAAGAAGAAGAAGACAGGGGCGCCTGGGTGGCTCAGTTGGCTGAGCATCTGACTTCGGCTCGGGTCATGATCTCTCGCAGTTTCTGAGTTCAAACCCCATGTCAGGCTCCGTGCTGACAGCCCAGAGCCTGGAGCCTGCTTTGAATTCTGGGTCTCCCTCTCCCTCTGCCCCTCCCCTGTTCATGCTCTATCTCTCTGTCTCTCAAAAATAAACAAACATAAAAAAGAAGAAGAAGGAGGAGGAGGAGGAGGAGGAGGAGGAGGCGGCGGCGGCGACAGATCAGGATGAAAGCCAGGTTTTGAACAACTATGGTGACTGCGCAGAGGGAGGCACCATCATGGATACAGGGAACAGAAAGGAAATCAGGAGGGATGCCTCTCCAAGAAGACAGCCAGCAGAAACACTGATCAGATAAACCACTTCAACAATGACCCCCCCCAATTTAAATAAATTTGAGAACCTGAAATGAAAAAGTGAGAAAGCAATCTGTTGGATGGCAGTATGGAAGAAAGCATGTGGTGTTTAGGCAGCAGCAAATGCTATGTTAGGACTCCTTTTTAAAAACTCAAAATGAACCCAAATTGGGGTTTACCAATCTTTTAAAATTACTTCATAATCTGTTTTACATTTGCTCCTAATCAAAAGATTGAAAATATAAAATAAAACCAAATACATACCTTTTCTGCTTTTTTGTCAGAAATGTCTTGCTTTTCCAGAACAGCCATGCTCTCCTTCAGGTTCTTCACAATGTCTGCTGGGGATTTGTGAGACTTCCCAAACGGGAACGGCATGGCGGCAGCGACAGGTGCCTCGCTGCGCTCTGCCTGCTTTACCTGGGGACACAGCACAAGGCACAAGTGAGAAGAAGTGGGGTCACCGGAAGACATACTTTCTAAAACCTAATCTGGGAAGAAAACCAGTATCATTTTACAAGACTTGCAAAATGAGTAGGAATCGGGAAACCTACAAATATACACAGGAAATGATAATGCAGAGAGATCTTAAAATTACAGAAGGCTCCAGACCTCTCAAAACACTTTTTTTTTTATCACCTGCTCCCCTAACCACCCATTTGAGGTGGAACGTGCTGGTGCCGGTGAGCAGGGCAACTCTACTGCCAGGCCCCACCCTAAGCGCTTTAATTCATCTTACAGGATCTTTTCAAACAATTCCCTGAGGGACATTATTACTCCCATTTACAGTTGAACTTTAATGAGGTCAAGAAACTGGCTCAAGGTACCAAGCAGTAAGACCAGCTCAGGTCTATCTTAATTCAAAGTGTCCTTAACTACCACACGGTACCTCTAATTAATAGGTATCTTTATTTTACAGTTGAGGAAACTGAGGCCAAAACTTAGGTAAGGAGCTTAGCCAAACAGCACTAGCAACAGGCTCACTATCCAGGTCTCTCCACATACACCTTGGCCTGGGCTTATGCCGTTTCCTGCTAAGCACCCCGTGAGCACACACCTCCTCTCTTCAGCCAGTCAAGGTCTCAAGAGTTGAAAAGAATCTTGGACGGAGCTTTGGGCAAACCTCCCAGCAGATCCTCAAGTCCCTTATGTGACAGTTTCAACATGTACTCTTTCTGCCTCAACAGGACTATCTCCTATGAAGGAACTCACTGGATAAAACCCTTGGGATAATTAACTTCTGGAAGGTCTTAATTTTTTATGGGTAGAAGGAAACAACATTTTAACCACATAAACTACATTATTATATCATGTAAGATGAGGACATCAACTATTCCAAGAAGTCACCATGAAAAAACAGTTAACAAGATGAACAATACGTGGGAACCAGTCAGAACTTACAATTTCTTCTACTAAACTGAAAGAAGCTATATTCACAGACATTAAACAACCTTGTGGAGATGCCAAAAGACAACTTTTTTTGAGAACCTTATAGATCACTTAGGTCAGTGGTTTTCAAACTACTGAGTTCCAAATTCCCATAGTTAACTGTCCCTAGTGCCCACTGGCCCTCCTTTGCTGAAGTGGGGAGAGGGAGGCCTCAGATGCTCCAACTGAACTTCGTTTTTCTCCGCACGTGAACACAAAACATCTCCACTGCACAGCACCATTAACACTTTTGAGCTCTACCTAAGACTTTATTTGAATAAAGTATTTAAATCTTTTTTCTCTAAAGTTTGAGATACAGTGACCTGCCTATCTGTTTACAAATAACATACAGGGGGAAAGAGCCTGCAAATGAAGGCTAATGTTAAGCTTAAAATTAAATCATGAACAAGATGTTAATTCTTGACATGTTTTGATATGATCGGTCCTGACCAATCTTTACACCCACATATCACCAATAGAGCTCACTTTCTATCAGCTTGTAAATCCTTCTTTGGTCACATCTTCATTAACCAAAGAGAAATATCCTCAAACACAGGTTTTCAAAATCGAAAGATGAATAAATTCATTTCTAAATATCTTTTCTATGACAAGAAGTTTGGATTTTATAGGTGAGTTATCCCAAGTGGCTGTTACATTATCTGATTACCTGGCTAGATGGTACACAAATCCTGATCATTCTTTTCCATTACTTTTCTTTTTAGCCTTTTGTTTTTTGATGAGGTAGGGAGTAATGCAGAGGTTTTTTTCCAGAAACACAGTGAATTCAGAATCACAATAAATCCTCTCAAAATGCAATCTTTCCTATTTGTACTCTCCAAATAATAGCAACAATGCTGCAAGTCAATGTTGGGTGGAGGGTGGGAAGAGTTTAATGGTATTTTGCAGGAAGTGTTATGGTGCTATGCAACAGAGATATTTTCAGCTCGGGCTCAATGGTGGAAGAAGTGACTTTCCAGGGCAAAGCGGGTTTTAAAAGGTTCTACCAAACACTCATCATAGCAAAAAAGAGTACAGCTGCCGAAGATAACACATATACATTGCTTCTGTGAGGGAAGGAGGAAGCATGACACAATCATTCCTTTTTTAATTAGTATACTATATAGCCAAGATTTTGCAGAACATATAAACTAGTAAGACTATGCTTTGAGGAAATACAGTTAATAAGAAGTACTAAAAACAAGAAGTGGCCACCCCTCAGCAAGATCCTTGAAGGATGTGAAACACGTGGCACATGTCTGAGTTGTGGAACTGGCAATTCCAAGACTATGGACATAGCCAGGCTGGGAGTAGCAACGGTTAAACAAGCATTAACATGGTTAAAAGACACCTTTCACCATAACAATCTACCTGCCTTTCCTGTTTTCCCTCTTCCTCCTTGATCATCAGCATTTCATTTCAAATATCTGAGGGAGTTTTAGGGACCAGTAACAAGAACCCACTGATGAAGGCCCTTTGATAATTCTTCACTGCCTGTATAATAAAATGCAAATTCCTACCATGGCCCTCCTAGGCTTTACCCATCTCCAACTCATGGCCCAGCATCTGGACCTTTATCACTGAGGTCCAGCCACAATGAAGTCCTTTCTGTTCCCAGAATATGCCAACTACTACACTAAGCCAGAGTACCACATCTGCAAATATGGTAAGAATCTTAATTTTTAAATCTAGATGGTGGATATATGGGTTTTCATTGTTACTCAGTTTTTGCATATGTTCAAAGTACTTCTTGATACCGTTTTTAAAACTATGCTTTGGACATTACTGGAGATCATGAAAGAAATGGACAAAAATATATATTATAATTGAAAAATTCATTTAGCTTTCAAATATAACAAATTTCCTCTGTCCCTCAAAAATATATATATATATTTGGTTCATAATATACCTCAGCAGGATTCTTTAGACCGAGCCAAAATTATTAATCCAACTGTGAGAAAACCAGCCACTGTTAGGAGTCTAAAGAGGGCTGTGGAAACCCATACCTACACATATCAAACTGGAGAGAAGCTTGCTCCTGATGGTAGTGTTATATATGCTTGAATCCCAAAGATAAAAAAGACTTGGACGGGAAGTTTAGGTTTAAATTTTGAGGGATTTGGGGATGGGTGGGGAAAAATTACACATACTAGTTTCATAAGAAAATTAACATTTATGGAATTGCACACGAAAGCTGCATGAAAGGAACCTGCGTGAACATTTAGCACCGCACCCCCCTTAGCTTCCGTGCACTGCTCTCCCTTAACTGTTTTCCTTTCTCTCCGAATACCCTTTCTTTCTGCATTTAATTCAATGACTCATCTCTACTCCAATACTGATGTCCTTCAGGGTTACACCCTTGGCTGTGTTCTTACTCTGCACTTCTCTGATTGAGCTCATCTACCCATGGTTTCAATAACCTGAAACCCATTTCCTGCTCCAACCAAACGGCCTACATTTCCAACTACTATTCTCTGTAAATGTGCTCCAGGCAACTCAAACCTCATCCCCAAGTCCTGTTTCTTTTTCTAAGTTCCCCTTCATAGTGAATGAATCCACGGATCACCCAATCACAAAACCCAGTCATCATACCAGACTCTTCCCACTTGTTAACTCTTCCATATATAATCAGTTCACAGTTTCAGTCAATTCTATTTTCTAAATCTCTCTATCCTACAGACACCAAATGTAGACCTTCACTATTCTCCATGTAGGGCAGTGGTTGTCAATGGGGCTAATATCACTTTTAGGGGATGTTTTGGAAAATCTGGTTCACACAATGACTGGGATCACTGAAATCACCAAAAAAAACCCCAAAAACCAAAAACAATTTCTGTGCTGTTGTCACATAAGCATAGCCTTCAGCTATCTTCTATATCTTTGAGGGTGTGGGGTTGGGCTAGGGATCAGAATAATGAAACTCTTTCTATCTACTTCTGCATTTATGTCAATCACTGAGAGTTAAAGTTCTAGTTTTTAAGAAATGGTTACATTATTCATTATGCAAAATCCAAACACTAAAGCACTACACAAGGTAGACAGTGGAAATCACCTGCAAAGCCTATAGAGACAACAGGTATTAACAGTCTGTTGTACATTCTCCTTATGATTACTTGCTCCATATCTGTGGTCGTTTGTACTAGGGGTCTATGCTCTTCTTCAAAACAGAGGCCAGATGATACTAGAAATGGTCACTTAATATTTTACAAAGAACAAAAACTGCAAATTACTGCTCTGTTATGTGAATACTCAGAAGAGTACAAAATACTACCCCAAGAAAGTGCTGGAGAACATACCCAGAAAGCCTACTGGGAAAATAATAGTCTAACATAATTAGAGTTAGCACTGCTAGGCACTGCCTTTCTTAGGCAATCTGTTTTGGCTTGTGCAACACCCTCCTAACTGTAACTAACTCTATTCACCTACATACTGACAAATACTGAAAAGTAGTCCAATGGTCCAAAAGCCACTGATTAGAACCTTCATTCATTCAAATACCAACTGTGCACTCACAATATGCCACAAGCTAAAGGCATCAAGGGCACCTGCTCTAAAGACGACAATATCCTGGTGTGTATGGATGTGGGTGTATGTGTTTAGAGACAATAATGAGAAGCTGCTGAATGACAACACATTCCTAGACAGTTGAGTTAAAGGGATTCTACACTAACATATCTGTCAGACCTGACTCATCACCTTGGTGGTCAAATCCCAAAACTGAAAATTGACAAATAAGCCCACATACAATAAGAAGACTGTTGCACACACGGGCAGTTAAGGTACTTAATTAAGCAGTCATGGGAAGTGTGGGATGTACTGCGCACCTGAACCCATTTTTAGATAGCTGGCTCTGAAACCTAACCTCCTGCTTCTACAGTTAATGTTACTTAATTCAAATTAATACTGAATATCTACAACATGCCAGATATTGTGTTAGGTACTAGTCTATCCATATAGTTGTGTGGGGCAATTATATAAAGCACAATGGTTAATTACACAGCTTTTTATTATTATTAATTTATTGTCAAATTGGCTAACATAGAAGTGTGTGAAGTGTGCTCTTGGTTTCCTGTGGTTCATCGCTTATATACAACACCCAGTGCTCATCTCAGCAATTGCCCTCCTCAATGCCCATCACCCATTTTCCCCTCTCACCCACCCCTCCATCCACCCTCAGTTTGTTCTCTGTATTTAAGAGTCTCTTATCGTTTGCCTCCCTTCCTCTCTGTAACTATTTTTTCCCCTCTCTTCCCCCACGGTCTTCTGTTAAGTTTCTCAAGATCCACATATGAGTGAAAACATATGATATCTGTCCTTCTCTGACTGACTTATTTCACTCAGCATAATACTTTCCAGTTCCATCCACGTTTGCTGCAAATGACATGATTTCATTCTTTCTCATTGCCAGGTAGTATTCCATTGTATATGTATACCACATCTTCTTTACCCATTCATCAGTTGATAGACATTTAGGCTCTTTCTATGATTTGGCTAGTGCTGAAAGTGCTGCTATAAACATTGGGGTACAAGTACCCTTATGAATTACACTCCTGTATCCCTTGGATAAATTCCTATTAGTGCTATTGGGGGATCACAGGGGAGCTCTATTCTTAATATTTTGAGGAACCTCCACACTGTCTTCCAGAGCAGCTGTACCAGTTTGCATAATTATATAGCTTTAAAGATAACCTGGGTTCAGATCCTGACTGCGTCATGCCTTAGCTTACTTTCCTCGGACCCTTTTCCACATCTCTAAAATGAGAAAAACAATAGCTTACCTTACATCTTAGCATAAGAATTAGATTATATGTTTGAACATGCTTCGCACAGCATCTGCATATGGTAAAAATATCAATAAATAGTAATAAAGGATAGCTATGTGGGTTTTTTTTTTCTTCTACAATCTGATCTGTGGGGCTCCTGGGTGGCTTAGTCAGTTAAGTGTCTGACTTGGGCTCAGGTCACGATCTTGCAGTTTGTGAGTTCGAGCACTGCGTCAGGCTCTGTGCTGACAGCTCAAAACCTGGAGCCTGCTTTGGATTCTGTGTCTCCCTCTCTCTCTGACTCTCTCTCTCTCTCTCTCTCTCAAAAATAAATAAACATTAAAAAAAATTAAACTATGATTTGTGACCATTTCTAGAATAAAAGAATGGGTTAAAAAAGGTATCTACACAGATTGGAGAGCAATATAAAATGGCTGATCTTATTCTTCTTTTCAAAACTGCATTTTAAAGTTTTGATTCAGCTTTTGGATGAACAGGCTATATGTCCTTCTTAGCTGTAAATAAGATGTAATAACTTACTTCTATTAAAATAAACCGTGAATAGCTTTAAGAAGCATTTGAACTTTTGGTTAATTACCAATGCCACCAAATATATACATACATCATCAACTCCATCAAAACCAAAATTAAGTGTCCAAGAGATATAAGACTTTGGAGTGTGTTTTGCAATTTATATACCTTGCAAGGGCCAAAGATGTTCAACCCTGGAGATTATGCAGGAGTCAAATTGACATTCTTTTATAGCCTAGATGTTAAACCAGAGGGCTGTCGTAGTAACAGCAGTAGTATTTAAATTATTTGTAAGATCTCTCATGTAGTTTGGCACTTCACAGTTTACAAAGCACTGTCACCTCTCTGTTCAATACCTCACCCCAATGACTTCCCATTTCACTCAGAATAAAATCTCAACTCCTGACCCAAGCATATAAGGCTCCTTGTGATCCACTCCTTTCTATTCTTGTCTCTTACATTCCAAACTCCCTGGCTTGAATTCCTGGGCCAGGCCTATGTAAATTCCTCATACTGTCTATGGAGAGCTTTTAGCTCAAATCTCTCTCCCTCATTTTACCCAAACTTCTGCTCAAACAACACCCTATCAACAGGGCCTTCCCAGACCACTGTTTCCAAAATAGCACCTCTCTCCTACAATCATCTCCTTATCTTGCTTCATTGCTCTTCCAATACTTATCACCATAAACTGACATATGTTTATCTGCTCCTGTTAAAATAAGTCCTAGGAAAACAAGGACTTCACTGGTTTCACTCATTGATGTATACCCAGAAACTCTTGATTTCAGCTCAGATCACGATCCTGGGGTTGTGGGAAAGAGCCCCCACATTCGGCTCTGCACTGAGAATAGAACCTGCTTAAGATTCTCTCTCTCTCCCTTTACCCTTCTCCCCTTGCTTACGCTCTCTAAAATTAAAAAAAAATTAATACAAGATCATTAGTCACAGAGGAATCAGGTCTCCATGAAGGAGCAGGAAATACACAAGATAAGCCTGGGACATGTTAGTTACTTCATAAAGCAAAGATGAATGGGTTCATGCAAAAAAAGACAGAGGAACCAATCTGAGAAGGCTTCCACAGGCCTAAGGTAATACAATTAGGGCATAAAAAAAGAAAAATGACCACAATGACTGGCACACAAATTAAACCTTTGCTATATATATTTAATAGTAATATAATTATAGAAGTACAACATTAAAATCTATGAAAACTATAGTACTAAAAAATAAAATTTAGTGGTCACCTTAGAGTTTGTGAGAGCCACAGGAGAATACCCCCAAAACTGGTAAATAAAAGGAAGGGAACAGCACATTTATCCCGTCTTTTCTATACAGCCTGTATTTGAGGGTAACCAAACAGGTGACAAGGAAAAGTTCTTTACAGAAGATTCACATAAACATAAGGAATGCAGGAAGAAAAATTTTAAATTACCATTTTGTAATCCTTATGAAATAATGGATCTAGGCAACAAACATCAATGGCCATTAAAATCACAAGTGAAAGGGTGATGGAGAACTTCATAGTGGATACACTGGAGCTGACAACTTGGAAAACACTGATCTATTGCTAAAAATAGGACAACCAGACATCAATCTGTCTCATGATACAATGCAATAGGGAATACAAAGCTCCAACTATAAAAATTTGATCTCCTTTCCCCCACTATAAACAAAAAATCTGAATCTAACCAAGTTTCTAGAGCCACCAGTCTGAAGGAACAAGTTAAACAACATCACTAGGAAGCAGTAAGTCAAGCCCAGAACAAAGGACAAGTCAAATAATTGGGTTTCTCCAACAGATTAAATAGCATAAGGCAGAGTGGGGTGAAAAGCAGAGAATATTAAATAATAAGATACTCACAAGACGTTGTCAAATATACGGACCTTCTCTAGACCCTGAATCAAATAAACCAACTGTCAAAACGATATATTGGGAATCATAAAAATTATGCACTGGATATAATTAAAGAATCACTGTTACTTGTGTCCGCTATTAGCATGGACTAGAGTAGACGGTCCAACGAACATGTCCCAGGCCCACCTTGTTTGCGTACAGCAGACTATGGCAGATATGAAAAAAAAATCCTGTTAGACACACATACCAAAGTATTACTGATTTGAGATTTCCTTTAAAATATTCCGGTATTCTTCCCTAAGAGTTAGGTGTGGGGGGCAGGTAGACAGAGGAAACAAGGCTAGCAAAATATTAACGTTGAAGCCGGAGGTTTATTATACTACGGCCTATTTGTATATGCTTGAACATCTTCATAATTTAAAAAAATTAGTAAAAAGAAAAGTTCCTATTCTGAAGAACTGGTCTGTCTACTGTGCTTTGCTTTGCCCCTCCCCTCTTATTTGCCAAAATGTTCAAAATGTATGTGTTAACTGCAAAAGACCACCTTAATTGATGTTTCTGACATAGAAACAACACATTCTTCTCTACAGAGCCTCCGAGCTCTTACTGCACAGTTCCAATCTACATGTGTTCATTTTGTCCCCTGCAGTTCAGTTAGCAAACTTTCCTGTTGATGGCAGCTAGGAGGAGGGGGAACATCTACCGAGGAGTAAGTACATGGGCAATGCCGTCAAACGCTGACATACAGTGTCCCTCCTTGAAATAATCCTTGGAAAACTACAGCGATACCATGGGCATCCCCTCCTTGGGAGCACCGTTACTTCTCTACTTGCCCCAAACCTGGCCCCCCTCCCTTACCACAGCTAAATGCCAGCCCCTCCAGGAAGATCCCACAGTGGAAGTCCCCACCCTTCTCACACTCCTAAGCTTTTAAAACCTGGATGATGCTGTGCTGTTGTTATTTATATGTGTAGCACCCACAATGAGTCGGAAAGCCCTGTGGTGGCAAACTGAGTATTACCCATCATGTTATATGCTTTGTACAAGACTCCAGATAAATTTATTGGCAGGGAACTGAAAAACACTTCTCAAAACAAAAACAAATGAGGCCAGAGAAATGACTGATACATAAACAAACAGGAGTTAACTAGAAAGTTTTAATTTGAAACCCAGCCTGAAAGGGGTTAGGGGCCACCACCTAAATAGTTTTGGATGTTAAGTGAACAGGAAATCCTAGCAAAGCCCCTATAATTTACCTGTTGCTATGCACAAAGCTGGACCCCTACTTACTGGGTGTCTCTAATTTGCCATGTAAACATGGCAAAATTCTGATTAAAGTGTGACAGATTAAGGTATAGTTAACTGACATGGAATACTGCTGGGTTCCCAAGATGGCGAAACAACCATAGAACTATCTTGTTTTGACCTGCACAACTTTTTTTTTCCATGGATTGCTTTCATTACTGTTGAATGAATTTAATAGCACTGATCACTGGTACATTATACTGTGATGTATATTCTTTAATCCAATGTCTATGGACACTTTCAAAATATGTTTATTTATTTTAGAGAGAGACAGAGGGCAAGTAGGGGAGGGACAGAAAAAGAGGGAGACACGGAATCAGAAGGAGGCTCCAGGCTCTGCACATAGCCTGATGTAGGGCTTGAACTCACGAACTACAAGATTATGACGTGAGCTGAAGCTGGATGCTTAACTGAGCCACCCAGGCACGCCAATACATTCTTCCCCTAAATTCAAATGTAGTTAACATGCAGTGTTATATTAGGTGTACAATATAGCAATTCAACAATTTTGTGTATTATTCATTGCTTATCAAGCTAAGTGTACTCTTAATCCCCTTGACTTATTACCCCCATTCTCCCACCAACCTCCTCTCTGGTAACCAACAGTCTGTATAGTTAAGAGTATGGTTTTTGGTTTTTCTCTTTTCTCCTTTGTTCATTTGTTTTGTTTCTTAAATTCCACATATGGGCAAAATCATACGGTATTGGTCTTTCTCTGACTGGCTTATTTTGCTTTAGCATTATACTCTCTAGCTCCATCCATATTGTTGCAAATAGCAAGATTTCATTCTTTTTTATGGCTGAATAATATTCCATTGTACGTATATACCACATCTTCATCCATTCATCTATCAATGGACACTTGTGCTGCTTCTATAATTTGGCTATTGTAAATAACGCTGCAATAAACGTAGGAGTGCATATATTCCTTCGAACACTTGTAAGGCCAAGTGTCTTACACTCCAAATTCTTTGTATTTATCTGTCATTTCACCTTTTTAAATTTTTTGTTAATGTTTATTTATTTCTGAGAGAGAGAGACAGACAGACAGAGCATGAGCAACGGAGGGACAGTGAGAGAGGGAGACTCAGAATGCAAAGCAGGTTCCAGGCTCTGAGCTGTCAGCACAGAGCCTGATGCGGGGCTTAAACCCAGCATGAGACCATGAGATCATGACCTGAGCCAAAGTTGGATGCTTAACCGACTAAACCACCCAGGTGCCCGTCTGTCCTTTCATCTTATATACAGATGAAGTATTACTAAAATGTACATCATAACAATGATAAATTATCAGAGTATCTAGAAATAAATGTTCACCAAGTCACCTTTTAAAAAATATTGATTTTCAAAATTCTGATCAAACAGGCAAAAGGCAATTTCTAAGATTACTAAGTTAAATAAATAGGAAGAGAATACCCCTTTATTTACCCTACCCCTAAAAAACATACAAAACAAAAACTGGTCTATATCTCTGTTTCACATGGTTTGGAAAGAATTTTTACTACCCGTTACTGACAACCCAATTTCCTTCTCTAGTAAATACCAGAACTGCACTGCATAGGGAGCCAGGTGATGAACACTGTACGCTCTAGTTTCAAGTCTCCCAAACACATGCATATGTGAGTGACCATGAGCTTCTCCAGCCTTTTGTTCTAAGTAAATTACACAATGAGTACTCAATGAAATGGGCTTAGTAAAAGTGATGTTTAGAAATAATTTCATTTTTGTGTTCTTATGAAATAGGCTGTTAATCCTGTTTTTACTAAATATGGACGTGTCAAATTATGAATGTTTATGAAATATTCTCTAACGGTAAAATTCATCCTATATTTGAGCAATAAAGCAAGAGACACGTGGTTATAGGAGACGGCTTTGCTTTAGTAGCTGATTTTTAGAAAAGTAATTTTACAAGAACTTGCTTTAAAATACTAGATCTTGTAAAAAAAAATTCAACAGAGCTCTATTAATTTTACAAAGAGGAATCTCATGATAAATTTCAAACCCTTCTTGAGAGAATCCTACTAATTGTGTGAAGTTTTACGGTGGTAATTCCAGTGCAGCATACAGTCATCATGGACTTGCCAAACTAAAGTAAGATAATTAAGTATAATAGAATATTTCAAGCTAAATCCTTTCTGAAACAAAGGTGGGACATATATCAACATCCACTCAAACAGTTCTACGATTCACCTGAAAGAGTTGGAAGTATTTTAACTTAACTGAATACAGCTAAGTAATTCTTAAGAGTTAAGACTATATCATAGATCAGAACTCTAGTAGGACTTCCTTTGGCACACACACTAGTAACTTCACTTCTGCAGAAAAAGTTTGCTTTTTGTATACATATTTGTTCTTTGTCCCAATTGAATACTGGCCCCAGTAGCAGTTTTCAAATGTCAAGGGTCTTTTGTTGTTTAAAAGAAGGGTGGTTTGCTTAGGACTGAAGCAAGATGCATGAATGGGATACTCTTGAAAATGGTTTTCTCCTAGGGGTGCCTGGGTGGCTCAGTGAGTTAAGCATCCAACTCTTGGTTTCCACTCAGGTCATGTTCTCATGGTTTGTGGGTTCGAACCCCACGGTCAGGCTTTGCACTGACAGTGCAGAGCCTGCTTGGGAATCTCTATCTCTCTTTCTCTCTGACCCTCCCTGCTTTTCATTCTCTCTCAAAATAAACTTAAAAAAATTTTTTTTAATGTTTTTCTTCTAGAGGCACCTGGGTGGCTCAGTTGGTTGAGCACTCAACTCTTGATTTCAGCTCAGGTCATGATCTCACAGCTCCTGAGCTCAAGCCCCGAGTCTTCCTCTCTGTCTCCCTCTGAGTCTTCCTCTCTGTCTCCCTCTCTCTCTCTCTCTCTCTGCTCCTCCCCTTGTTCATGCTCTCTTCCTTTCTCTCTCAAAAATAAACACTGAAAAAATGTTTTTCTTTTACTTGTGACTAAATGAATATCAAATTCTAATTCAGCTTAGTAATATTACAAAGTTGAGTTTTAAAAATTAAGGTCCATGTCTTTATGTTTCAATTTTCTGTATGAACACAGCTTCACAAAATATTTTATATCAATAATTCCATGCAAATACACATTTAAAAATGTCTTTTAAATTCATCATGAAAGTAAACACGCATTTCAAAGCTGAAATTGTTGAATTAACACAGCTCTTTTCTGAGTCAGCAGGGTGTCACTGTTGGATTTCTCCAGAGGACAGGCTGGTTTGTAACTAATTCAGCAGAAATACTAATGTCACACACACAGCCTTTAGGTCTTATTTCTAATGGGCAACTGTATGTCCCCTCCCTTATGTTCAGATCTGTCCAGTTTTACTTTGCATTAAGGTACCGGGGCCAGTTGTCCCTGGAAGGCAAATAAAATGAGCAAGGGTAAAGAAACTCCTGGTCTTTGCTCTCCTAGCCAGATATATCAGACTTAGGACCGGCACTGAACATTGTCAGTTCTTCATCTTTATGATCATTTTGAAGAAATGATCCCCGACCTGCCCACCTTAGAAGGTAATGTCTCATTAAGAACAAGTAAATAATGGGCTTCTCTGGCCACAAAAAGCCCACACAATGTTCTGTGCCAGAGGAAAAGAAGCCAAGGAGGTTCTGAAGGACTCAGGTAAGGCAACAGTCTGAGAGTCAAAACATGAACATTGTGCCAAAAGCACATGCCAATTTACACTGCCATCAACAGTGCACCAGCTCACCAACAGCAGGCTCTAGTAATCCTTCTGATTTCTTTCATCAGATTAAAAATGCTATTTTCTTGACTTCCTTCTCTCCCTTCCATTCTCATCAGTGCGATTCTTTTTACTTGAATTGCTGGTAAGTGATAACAATGAACACATGTGCGTGCCTACTGCCCACATGCACTTTCTTAGTAAAACTATACGTCTCTACTGCCCATTAGTTTACTGGGTTTGGGGTATGTCTTTTTCTTACTGATTTGTAGGATATTGTATAATTATGAATATTACCTCTTTGGCTGTATTTTTTTGCAAATATGTTATCCTACGTGGCTATTTGCATTTCAACTTTTTAAATTTAACATACAAATCATTTTCTTACAGCTTTATCTACAACCTTTTTTCTTTATGAATACCAGAGTTTCTACCAGACTTGTAACTGCATGCTGAACACGAATGCAAGATTCCATATTTACAAATATCAGACATTATTCACATTTAAACAATGAATATCCCTTTCTGAAATAATGTTCTAGGAGAAACTAATTTAACAAACCTCACTACATTATCCAGTTTGACAAAGCATGTCAACTTTTACATTAGCACTACTTAGTTGTGGGGAAAAAAGTCAAGAAATCTACTATGAATTCATGAATTCATGACCTTTCTCGAGTTAATCACCAAGTTATTGGAGAGGGACGGAGGACAAAATGCATTCTTTATACATAACAATACTAAGATGCATGTTTACTAAGTACAATGTTAAATAAACACTAAATTTGGTATTTTTCAAAATTATAGGTGTATGATTTGAGAATATTTTTAAGATGAATCTATAGACTTTTTTAGACATGGATACCAACATGATGCGACCAACTCCCTGTTCCTATACTTTATCTCAGTCTAAGCAAGCCAGAGGCAAATACTAGGATTAGAAGGAAATTGACAATATGCCATCAAACCGCGGTAGCAATTTCAGTGAACATCAGGTAGGAATATTTTGCAGGAGACATGTATCCTCATGTCCTAAGGACTCATGCATCCAGGAATAGAGTCAAAGGAAAGTGAGAGATTCCTGTAGAAAGAACTCAAAGCTTTTTGAGCAGCCTAATCAGACAAGTTATTATGTAAATTATCATCACCACACTAGCCTGTGAGCTGTATGTGTGCAAAAGCCATACATAGATCCACATCCAATCTGCACTACATTAAGCATACTTGGCAATCAAATTCCTATAAAATTTATAGTTTGGGTTTTGTTACAGAGAACTGTGGGGGAGGTGACTCAGAGGACCCCCTCAGTTATTCTCCAGGCATTCCAGCCTGTCACTATCCTTCTTAAGAGTGCAGTGTTTCACAAATCAGAGAAATATATGGGAAGGAAAAAGAGAGAGAGAAGCAAACCATAAAAGACTCTTAATGATAGAGAACTGAGAGTTGATGGGGGGAGGTGGGAGGGGTATGGGCTAAATGGGTGATGGGTACTAAGGAGGGCACCTTGCTATGATGAGCACTGGGTCTTATATGGAAGTGATGAACCACTAAATTCTTTTTTTTTTTAATGTTTGTTTATTTTTGAGAGAGAGAGAGACAGAGCATAAGTGGGGAGGGGCAGAGAAAGGGAGACACAGAATCCAAAGCAGGCTCCAGGCTCTGAGCTGTCAGCACAGAGCCCGATGCAGGACTCGAACTCACAAACCGTGAGGTCCTGACCTGAGCTGAAGTCGGATGCTTAACCAACTGAGCCACCCAGGTGCCCTGAACCACTAAATTCTATACCTGAAACCAATACTGCACTATGTATTAACTAACTAGAATTTAAATAAAAATCTGAAACAAAATTTCAGTTAAAAAAAAATGTAGTGTTTCAAACAGAACCTTGTATTCCATATGTGCTCTGACCAGCTAAGATCACCCATCCATATATTTCAAAAATGTTAATCTTGGACTCCATTAAGAGCTTTGATAGTAACAGACATGGCTGCTTTCTGTTAAGCAAGTTAATTGACCTAAGTCTTCTCCACATGTTCCCCATGTTCCCCATCTTATTACCAGATTCCTGTCAGCTACAAACCTGATCGGCAAGTCGCACAGGTCTTCCTTTACTCCCTCTTAAAAGTACATATACCGAAGCCTTCCAATTAAAGCATGCCATCAATCCGTGTTACAGGTTTAAACAACCAAAAGGCCACCAGGCCACCTAACTGCATTACCACTAGTGGTGATGGCTTACAGATTTCTCTGACTTTATGACACAAGTATACTCATACATTAAAAAAAGTATCACACACACAGTACCACCAAACAGTACTTATCCTTAAGAACTAACATTGCAGTGATATTCTCCATTCTATTTCATTCCGTACTAGTTGCTTGCTCCCTGCCTCCCTTTAAAACACTACTCAGAGCCCTCTGGGCTGATTTCACAAACAAGTGATAGGATGGAACCTGCAGTTTGTAAAACTGACTTCTAATCAATCAGAGTCGCTCTTTGACTAATGACAGCTAACTTATTCACAATGCTGAACTTCTCAAATTATCATAATATGGCAAAAAGATTTCAGACTTGGTTTAAGACTTGAAATTACAATTACATAGTACAAAACCTTATCTAGAAACATCTGTAATACGTGACTGATTCCATGAATATGTTAAAGCCCTTTTATCAATATGATCTGCCATCTTTAACTTTACCTACATTGATTCATGTATAGTCTTTTTTTAAATTTTAGGCTGCTTTTTAATGTTTATTTACTTATTTTGAGAGAGAGAGAGAGTGTGTGTGTGCTAGCAGAGGAGGAGCAGAGAAAGGGAGACAGAGAATTCCAATTTTAGTATATGTGCCGCTGAATCAAGCACGAGACAGAGAATCCCAAGCAGGCCCCAAGCCATCAGTGCAGAGCCAGACGCAGGACTAGATCTCACGAACAAGGAGATCATGACCTGAGCCTAAACCAAGAGTCAGACCCTAAACCAACTGAGCCACCCAGGCGCCCCACATTTAAGGAAGTTAAGCCCCAGACAGTCTTAAGGAATTAAGAGTTACATTGTTATAGTTTGAGAATTAGTCTGAGAAAGTGTGAACTTCACAACTATTTCTTTACAAACTAGCACTGTATTTTAATAATAGAAAAGGTTAATCAAGGTTCACATATTAAAATGTGACACCACTGGTCTTCAAGCATGAAACCACAAACCCATTTTTCTTCTAGTTAAATTTACTACTCCCTCAGCTGCTGGGTTGTGCAAACATCGTCCATACGATCACGGGCAAACATCATGGCTTCACCCATGTTTTAGTAAGTGAGAAAAGCAAACAGCCAATCCTGATCTTTTAAAAAGCTGGCAATTCCTTAAAAACAAAGTATAATTCAAACTGGAACTGTAAACAAGGGGGAGAATTTGAAACAAAGTTCAAATATGAAAAAAAGAGCATTTTAGAAAATTACTTGTGTGTCAAAGAAAAGATAGATTTAAAAAAAAGTTTAAAAAATGCTGTGGTTCTAAAAAGGTACACCTGAGAGGAATGAAATGTTTATTTTTTCTTTTGAAAAAATAATTTCCTATATTTCAAAAAAACGATTTCCTTTTGAAAATTTACAGCCTTCAAACTTCCATCTGAAGGATCAGATATAAACCTGGAAAATCACTTTCCTTAAGGGCACAGCATTGCTATTTTTGTTCTGGACAAATGCCCATGAAGGCACAAACATGCCACAAAACCAGCCTGAGCCGAAGCACCATAGTTGGAGATTTGAAGGTTTGTTTCCTTTTTAAACTGCTCAAAGGCCACCGTATAGTGGTATTTGTGTAAACAGGCTTTTTCCAGCAGAAGCGTGTGGAGTCACAGAACACATCGTGCCACGGCTCTTAGAGGACAGCGCAGAACACTTTACTCCGGGAGGTTCTCTCCAGCCAGTCAGCAGACCCCTTCCGGCCCTCCACATCAGCATACCAAGTGGCACGCAGATGTCTGATCCTGGGCTGAGAGAAAAATTAGGTGAAATAATGAGGCTAGAAAACAATTCATTTCGAAGGAAGTAACTGGAGATCGTTTGTCAACTGATCGGCATGATGAAATATAAAAAATTGCTGGCACCTTTAAAAGGAAAAAGCTCCTGATCCTAGAGCCAAAACTCAGCTCATGGACCAAAAGATGTAGTCAGGCCTCCTCCTGTGGTACACATTCACTAGGAGTTGTCCCAGGACCTAGAATATAACTGGGGAGTCAAAGCGCACGCGCGCGTGCGTACACACACACACAGGACGACTGAAATCTACGGAAGACTACCATATGCCATCAGACCCCGTATGAGAAACCCAGATACATGATATGAGTGGGAAGTTCGGAGGACAGACACAGCACCGTGTGCTGACGACCTCAGACTTCAACTGAAGAGATAGGTGCTTCTTGAGCTGTGTTCTGTAGACAGGATAAATCTGGGTGAGAGTCAGAAAATGTATTATAATAAATATACTGGAGGGCTTTATGCAACAATCTGAATTATGACAAGAAAACGAAAATTATTTTGTAATTTTATCAAGCTCTGGCAGGAAATAAAGTATCAAGTGAAGAGTAAGGCAGAATGTAAGAAACTCACTGTAAACCCAAGTGCTGTTTACAGAACAATCACATGCCTTCTTTTATTGCCCAAAGAACATTCCACACTTGATGGAGTGGTGCTTTCCAGGTGAGTGTTGACATCACAATACAGTCACAATGGAAAACTGCTTTTTAATCTGAAAGCTGTATCTAAAATACACAACAAAAACATCTTATACCCAAGGGAGAACAAAAAGTTAAGTTTTAGAGGCCCCAAACATTCAGGAAGAGCTATGATGGATGCAATTACTTAACACTGAAAATATATTTCCTTCTACAAAAGTTCAGAACAGGGCATTTCATGTTTTCCTTACTATTTCAGCAAAAGAATCTACTAACCCAAGTGAACGTGGTGACTAAAATATTTGTTTATG
>NW_027527429.1:8571828-8699311 GCF_008692635.1 Crocuta crocuta
TCAAAAGAAACCGTTTTTTTTTTTAATTATTATTATGTTTATTTGAGAGATTCCTGTGCCTGCAAGACAGGCAGAGGAAGAGAGGGACTGGGGGGCAGGCAGGGGTGGGGAGGAATCCCAAGCAGGCTCCTCACTTGTCAGTGCAGAGGCTGACACGGGGCTCGATCCCATGAACCGTGACATCATGACCTAAGCCTAAATCAAGAGGTGGATGTTTAACCGACTGAACCACCAGATACCGTAACATTCCTGGCTTTTAACCTTCTCTCTCAAATGTTTGGATTATTGCTAACCATATCGTCAACCTGTAAAAATTTTAATGGTTCAAACAGGAAGTTAATGTTAATTAAAACTGGGCTTTCTATAGGTGTTCCTGGGAGTAGGAGGCTGCACAGGGCGAGCCTATTCCAGTGGGTGATTGACGATGCAGGCTTTTTAAATTTTTCCAGACTAAAATGACATTAGTCATGAATCCAACAGCCAATTTTAAAACTTTCTCTAAGCCCCAAGGAAGGCAGGTGAGCCCAAACACCTCCTTCCTATCAGTTTTTCATACTGAACTTCAGTGTCAGAAATTTAACAAAAAAGTTTAAACTACTACTTTATAATAATCATGTCCTCATGTTGAACACAGAACTATTTTCTGAGGAAAACACTGACCTGGCCTCCAAGCCAATCTATATAACTACATCTGAAATCAAGTCCTGGTTAAACTCTTTAATTTTCTGTTTTAATTTTTATTTAAAAAATGTTTTAATGTTTATTTATGGGGGGGAGAGAGAGAGAAAACAAGTGGGGGAGGGGCAGAGACACAAAATCTAAAGTAGGCTCCAGGCTCTGAGCTGTCAGCACAGAGCTGAAAGTGGGGCTCAAACTTGTTAACCATGAGATCATGACCTGAGCCGAAGTCGAAGTCGGAAGCTTAACTGATTGAGCCCCTAAGCTCTCTAATTTTCAAAGGCCGATATTAGAACTGCTGGCCAGCTTAGCCAACCGTTAAGGCAGAGTGGTTACTAGAAAGTTATAACCTTGGACTTCTCTGGTACCCAATTTTAATAAAAAGTTCAATGGTACGAACAATTATAGAGGGCCACGTCCTCTATATGCTCCAGGGCATCAGAAAAGTAACGATTTAATTGAACTGTACTCTGGCCTAATATTATTCCTTATGTTTTTATACTAAGATAACCTTAAACGTGAACTTGGGTTTTACAGACACTGTAGAGAATTGAGAGAAATGTACTACGGACTCAAAGAGCCTGCTAATAAAGGATCCACAGGTCTCCATTCCTGGAAAGATTACACTTCTCCTAAGTGGCGGGTTTGTTTTTTATCTCATGAACAGTCTTGCACTTGATCTTGTTTTCTTCTTTGTTCTGGCCACTAAAACTTAAGAGCCACAGGTCTGATGCCTAACTATCTAGTGTAAAAGACATGCTTTTATTTGTGTACTTACCCTGCCCAAGAATCATTCTACTTGCCTTTCCTTATTTTTCCTTTGCTCTTTATGTAAATCTTTGAGGGTGATGGTGGGGGAGGGGGAAGGGACATAAGGGGAAAGAAAAGAGAAGGAAACATACCCCTAACTTTTTCCATTTCCCTAAACTAGAAGGCAAGGAACATGAAAGAACAGCTAATTTTAGCACGAGGGGGTGGCTTTTAACCTTGCCAACAGGATAAATTGGGTAAACACCGCAAGGTCTAGTGTGTCAGTTTTCTCCTTCAGGTGAAAATAGGTAACCTTGCTAAGGGGACATCCTGGCTGGGAGAGATGACTACATTAAGTCTAACAGGGAAAGTGTATGTATCAAGGCAATCAACATGCATGGGGTACTGTCAAATAAGGTACTTGTAGCATTTTTCTTCAGAGTCCAATAATTCCTATTTGTGATAACAACAGCCCAGGCATTCTTGTAATTTGAGAGGTGGTCGGCACAAGCCCATCTCTCAAACAGCACCTTCTCCAGCGCACAACGCCTATTTAGTCCCTGTCGTTCTCCTTTCTGATAAGTAAGGATGAATAAAAATATTTCCAAGTTGATTCAAAATATTTTTCAAGTCTCTATTATGTGTGAGGCATTGCAGACGTTAAGGTCTAAAAGGCGGCCTTTCTAGAAAAATACTTTTTAACCAGTTATACAAAATGTATTCTATTCCACTAGTGTATAAAATACCATTCATAAATTTAAATGGCTGAGCTGTACTTTAAACTTCTATATTCTATCCCAATCTCTTCTCAGAAATTAGTAAAAGCAATTAAGAATATGATTTGGGGGGAGGGCAGGGGGGAGGAAACAGGCAGAGGGCACAAGGTAAATGTAAACAAACTGCAAATGAAGAGAGAAACCAAAATGCCACCTAGTCAAATACTGGTGTTTTAGACTAAAGCAGATTAACAAAGCCGAACATTCCACCCTTGCGGAGCAAACATTCCAGTCCCTCCTTGTGTATTTCTGGGACTGCTGAGTGAGTATCAGTGCAGTAGCTTTTAGTCTGGGGTGGAATTCCTTTGGGATTCTGTGATCCAGTCCTTTATAGACTCCTCTTGGCCTTGAGGATATCTATGGGCAGAAGAGTTAAAAAGGAGCCGGCTTCTCAGGCTAAAATGTGAGGACAAAATGAGAACAGGAAGGGGTATGTGGCCTCAGGGCAGAAAAATAACCAAGCAGTTCATGTGAACTTATTCTTGGTCACCTAAACAAATCAGACAGGAGGGTAAGAATCCCAACAATCCTCACAGTTGTGAAGGTCACAAGGTCACTCTGAAGATGCCCCCCCCCATCCTTTCTGGCAACTGCCACTGCCCCAACCCCCCCCCACTGCCATTAACACAGCTCCGGGGGAGGTGCTCCAGGTGCTGTAAGAAGCATACTCCCCCTGGCCCTAGCAAAGTAACCTAGAGGGGCAGGTAGACCTCTCCTTAGTCAAAGGCTCAACTGCAGAGCTGAAGCTCCATGAAAAGAATATTTACGGAGTGCAGGTGGCCTGATGGCTGGTCTGCACAGAGAGGATGACGTGAGCAAGCAGAGCAGGGCAGAGCAAGGCAGCAGCAAACGGAGTCATAATAAAGTTGGCGTTCCTGGTTTCGACTGTCGAAGACCCAGGTGCTTTACTGCCTCTTCCCGTACCTCTCCTGAGATAAGTGTCCACTGATTCCCTATCTTGTTGGCAGAAACAAGAGAATTCCAAGGAACACAGGGGTATCACTGCTCCAGTCCTGTGCGCCAAAAAGGCAGCTCCAACAGGGGCAGGGCTCAGCAATTTCTCCTCTTGACCCCATAGAGGGCCGAAACCTGCCTAGTGAAGACTGAGAGCGGCACTTTTATTCCTGCATGGACCCTGCATACCCGCGTTCAGAGCTGAATATCTGAAATGTGTCATGAAGTGACAGTGGAAGAAACATGAAAAAAATTAAAATGTGGAATAGGTATGTCTGTTTATTCTCACAAATTGAGACTAAAGCTCAAGATTATACAAGCAAATGTAAATTGAATGCAACTTTCTTCCTAGCCATCCTAAAACAAACTCTCAAGATGATCTTGTGAAACTCCTGATCTTTCCCTTCGGGTACTATTGCTCTAAAACTTGGAAGAAATACGGCAAAGTAAAAGATGAAAAAATTACATAAATAAGGTGTATGAATAGTGGTAGGTCATCTCCTGAAGCAGTTCTAAGGCACCCAAGAACAACCGTTTAAAAACTAGGACTCCACACCTTCTCTTCTTCTTCAGCAGTTCCTGAGAAGCGGAGGGAGAGTGGAGGGAATCTGGGTGAAAACAAAGTGTTTACATTTAGTGTCTCAGTGTCTGACCTGAGGCAAAGCAGAACATTTTAGAGTTAGAACATCACAGCTCTCATTCAGAGAAGTCAAGACAATCTAGTGAAAAACCCTCTGGGTTCCAAAGGGACCGTGTAGCCACTCTGGCTCCAGAACCTGGAGCTGACAAACAGCCTTGTACTCTAAGCATCAAAAAATGAGAGGAGGGGGGTCAAGAAACAGCAAGCTTTGCCACTGCTCTGTGTTAGATGACATAATTTATCATCCAAACCAGGACAATTGTGGGGAACGAAGGGGGATGCAATGAGTATGTGGGGACAAGAGACATAAACCTGGACTTTTCATGGCAAACAAGACATTTGGTCACTAATACTAAACTGTGGCTACCTTGCCTCCCCTATGACCACCCAACTTTTCTACTTCATTTCCCCGATTATGGCAAAGCCACCCTCCACTTAGAGCAGGGGCTAGCAGAATCACCTGCACGTGAATAATTTATTAGTGGTGATAAAAGTAGGTCTCCTTTGGCAATAGTTGGTATTTCAAATCAGTAAACATCAAAATTCACTGGGTTGATGAAGGAATATGCCCATGTCAAAGAATAACTGTAAATCTTCACTTCCCACCAAATACTCTTTGCTCCAGGCCAGGTGGTCAACAAGTTGTCAGCTCCCTTACAAACTGAAATATTAGTCTGATTCACTCCACCGTGCTGTCACTGCTGAAGGGATCAGAACAGGCTGATCCCACTGATCTAATTTCTGCAAGAGCTCCGTATATCTCGATGTGAGCTCCCCATCTCCATACCCCCGCCCCAACCTCTATTTTCCCTGGCTTATTACCCTTGTATTTGAAAATTACAAGAAACACATTTCATGTATGCCCCTAGAGAACAAGGGCCATCTTCACATCATCTTCATAAGGTAGGATACTAAAGAAAATCAACAGTGAGAGGTGTGTTTGTGCACACTCATGAGTTTTAAAGAAAGATTAGGTGTAAGGTGTCTCCTAAAATCCAAGCATGTGATCTTAGGAATGACTGATAAACCTGAAACCATAAAACTTGTGAGCTCCCTGCTAAGAGGTGACCTCGCTTGGCTACCAGCTCGCTCTACTTTGACCACTAGGATATCCTCAGCACTAATTTCACCTTCTTTAGGTTTATGTGCTACATTAAATAGGGTATTCCAATAAAATCAGAGCAGCATCAACTGGAAGAATCTAATTTTGAACATCTTTAACAACTGAACATCTTTAACAATTCAATGATTCAGAGAAGCACACTCCCATTTTCTTCTTTCATCTAATAGCTAATTTAAAGTAACAGCTTTATTGACAATAATTTACACAGCACACCATTCGCTTACTTACAGTATACTAATTCAATAGTTCCAATGGTTTAGAGTTGTGTAGCCATCACCACAATCAATCAAATAGCTGGGTTTCTTTCTTTTCTTTTCTTTTTTTTTTAAAGACACTGGGGATCACTTGCAGTAAGGATGAAAAACAAATACATTTTATTTTATCTTCTCCTGGCTTACATGAAAGGAACATCTAAAGAATCTGGATATATACTGGACCAAAATATTTCCCAGAAAGGCCAAACGGGCAGAATACCATCATTGCCTTAATCGCCCTCTCAATGCATCCCTACTAACATATGCATTACCACTTTAAAAAAAAAAATCTCAATTAACATCCCCCTCGTTGTTTATTTGTATTTCTTTTATCTAGCTACTACCTGAATTGGCTGTTCATTTATCCAGTGTCTGAGTCTTTGACATGCTTGAAAAACAGCATGCTTCAAGGGTTAAGAGGAGAAGCGCTTAACAGACCCAAGTCGGAACCCCAGTTCTGCCATTTAGAAGAGAGGTATATACCGAAACCCTGGGGCAAAACATTTACCTTACTATAAAATGATATCATGACTTAAAATTTTAACATCAATTAAGCATCCAGGATAGCATTTACTAATAAACAGCAGCTGCCAGTTTGAATGAGCTTTTGCTATACTGAACTAAATATTAACCCTTTATCTTCATCATGCAAACTTGTTTCACATATTTATCTTGGGGTTTTTTTTCTTTTGATCACTTGATAGCAATGGAAATAAGCCTACTTCCTCATCCAAAGGTCTGATAACTATTCATATAAATGTTCTTCTAATTTATGTTTTAAATGCATTCTTTCATCAATTTTCCGAATTGATTTTCCCAAAGAATAACCAATTATCTAAAAATCTTCTGCTAAATAATCCTTCCTCTTTCTCCACTGATGTCTGATCTCACTCACCTAGGAGGTACATATATACCTTTCACTGAGCTCCCTAAGTTAACCTTTTAAAGATGTGACTTTACTCTCTAGCCAACAGTAAGCTAACTTGAACAATCTTCTTGCTTCCTAACATTCATTCAGTCTTCACATTCAAGAGCATGGTAACTCTCTATTCTTCCATCTTCTTTCCACTCAATTAAGTTTATAGTTTTCTTCACAGAGATCCCACCCACCTTAGGCATTTCATTGTCGTACGAGATTTTTCTTCTAATATATATTATATATTCATTACATAAAAAATCACACACATAATACATAATAAAATACATATATGTAATAAAATTATAAATTTACTATATTTATTACATAATATATATTTTATTTATTTATTTATTTGAAAGAGCGAGTAAGAACATAAGCAGGGTAGGGGCAGAGGGAGAGAGAATCCTAAGCAAGCTCCACGCCCAGCGTGGAGCCTGATGCTGGGCTCAATCCCACGACCATGAGATGAGCTGAAATCAAGAGTCGGATGCTTAATTGGCTGAGCCACCCAGGTGCCCCCTAATATTTTTACAACTAGACAGTGCTAGAAAGAAAAAAAAAAGCTACCAATTTTAAATATCTTTATGTGGTATACGGCTACCTTACTGAATTCTGAGTTTTTCAGTTGATTCTGTTGGCTTTCCTAGGTTTAAGACGGTAACATCTGCACATATTGGTATTTTCCACCATTTTTTCCAAACAGTTAATACATTCTACTCAATGTTCTCTAGCACTGGCCAGGATGAGATGAGCATCGGAAGTGGTACTAGGCACGCCTACTTGACTTTCTTATTTCAAGGGGAAGTCTACCATAGTTTTCCCACTGGCAGGCTGTTTGCTGTTGCTTTAAGACAGATAATCTTTTCTCTCCTGCTGGCTTTTAAAGAGCTCATAATCAAGAACTGGTAAATTAGCACTGTTACCTTGTCACATACTGGATGACACAGCACAAGGGTGTAATGCACACTGGTGCCATACCCCAAGGTACCCCAAGGGTTTGAAACCCCAGGCTCTGTGACTTACTACCCATTTACCCTGGGGCAGATGATTTTACCTCTTGGTCTAAATTCCTTCATCTGTAAAATGAGGGTAATAATACTAATAACAACCTCTTCATCAGGGCTGTGGGGAGGATCATTATAACAAGGCTTGGCACACAGTAAATAGCAAGTGTTACCTGTTATTTGTCTTAAATGAAAACAAATGCCTATTCAATTATTTGCTGGTGTTTTACTTAGGATTTTCATGACTACTTCCCTAAGTTAAATTGAAACATAGTATTCTTCCTTTGTAATATCTTATCAGGTTGACCAGGTTTCTAAGAGTTTTTGCTAGTTCTGAAACATGACTTTGTTATCTTTTGGTATTCTTCTAGGATCCAGAATAAATGAGACCATTTATTGAAAAATCTCTTTAAAATTTTAAAGTCTGTCTTGTTCCTCCTATTTCTTATTTCTTTCTCCTTTCAACAACAACGCAAGTCTCTGTAGAAGATAGTTTTGACCTTTCCACACACCTGCGGAGTGTCTGTACACAGTGCCCTATGCTAAGCACCCTCACCTCTCGTCTTCCTTTCAGTGTATTTAAGTGTAAAAGTGGGGCAGCTTTCATCAGATAAACAAGGAAAAACTAACATGCCTGCCCTCATCACCATCCCCCGTAAGGTTATACCTTGTGTGAAGGAGGAATGCACTCTATTGTCCAGCCCTCTTCCCATTGACGGAGCTTCTAATCACACACCACGGAGTGTTCAGGAAATAGGAGCCAGACTAGCTCTTGAGTAAACAAATGGGTTATGACCACTGTAAAGAACAGGGATGAATAATCTTAACAATATAAAGCTAGAAAGTATGTACTTTGCTGTGTGCACATGCCAGGAAGACGTTACCAGTTCTAGTTCCTTTGTGTCTCCTGGGGAAGGCAAGGCACAGGGACGCAGGCCCCTGACTGCGGTAAGGTGCTACGCAGCAATAAGAGCATATTACGCAGCTTATATTGTAATGCAATGAACATAAGTGATCTTGTAAAAACATCAAAATGACTTCAAATCCTAGAAAATATTCCAACTTATACGCTTGTACACTTTTCAGATACTCTCAAATGTGAGTGAAACTATCTTTACAGACATCTGTATCCTGCCTACATTCTTATCCAAGACACTCAGAATTCTATTACAAAAGGAAATAGTTAATAAACTATGTTTTGTAGCTTACAGAAATCAACACTATGCTAAGGACTCACTCCCTTCTGGAATATGTTCAGGAATCAACATCAATTTCAGTCTCTATGATTTGTGGGTTCCACCTTTCCCATTTTCGGGAAAACAGTACATTAGCTCTCAAATCTTCCTGGCACAGCCACCTGTCTTCACAAGTCTTCAAAGGTCATTGACAGCAGGGGCCCCTGGGTGGCTCAGTCGGTTGGTTAAGTATCTGACTCTTGATTTCTGCTCAGGTCATTGAACCCTGTGTTAGGTTCTGCGCCGACAACCTGGGGCCTGCTTGGGATTCTCTCCGGCTCTCAATCTCTCTCTCAATAAATAAAACATAAAAAAAAAAAAAAGATAACGGATGGCAAATCAGTAATGTGAACATTCTCTCAGCATCCTAGGATTTCACACATCCTAACCAGAAGACTTGACCTCGTGTTTCTGTTACAGAAATTTCTTACGTTCCAGGATGATTCTACATTCCAGTACCTTCCGGTGGAAGCAACACAGTGGTCGGTTACAAGCGTACCCTCTGAGACCAGGATTTCAAATCTAGATGTAGGGCTTCAGACCAATTATCTAGCTTCCTTTCTCTCCATTTACTCGCCTGAAAATATGGGGATGAAAACAAGGTTATTATAGGATTAAATGAGGTTAATAGAGAGGTCAACCTGATACCAGCAGGTAACATACATGTGCTATGTTTGCAATTATTTACTCTTTTTACTTTGTTTTTTGCTTCCACAAGTAGATAATCTTTATGCTGCTTAACCCTGAACTGTTATACCTCAACGACGCCGATCAGAACCTCTCGTTCCAGCAAGGGACAGGCCGTGCAGGTGCCTCTAGGTTACGTAAGTGTAGGAAGACAACAGTGAACAGTCTGCAGAGTAGATCTGGCACCTACCATTGTTAATCCCTATAAATGTCCCTTTCCTGAGGTCAGAACACAGAATTAAACTCCCAATACCAATATAAAATATTGAGGATGGGGGAATTTTAGAACTGCAGAAACACGCATAAAACAAGAAACAGCAACTTTTGCCTTGCCTTGTTCGTCTTTCAGCAAACTAAAACTATGGGAATGCTAAGTTAATCATTCATGTGGGTATGTACATATTTTTGTATTTAATGACATTATAAAGAGAAATTTTTCTAAATTTTAGATAGTTAAAAAGAATGGTTTTAAAAATATAATAATATAGCATAAAGCTCAGCAATTCTGAGTCCACTTGCAACTATGAGGCAAAACAACTTTAAGTGGGTCCTTTTGGCTATTTTAAACTATTCCAGAAGGCTGATATCACAATGAAGGATACATCTAGCTATAGATCAAAAGAGTCGAGGCTCACATGAAGTCCACTTTAACACGTTCAAAGGCTTAAAATACTTGTGACAATGTGTATGGTACAGAAGAGAGTCTCACAGCTTCAGTTATCATAAAAGCTAAAATGGACTGGACACTTAGAGCACATCGGACACATGACGCAGAGTATTTCTCACTGAATCTTCACAACTACTTAATGCACAGGATCCATTCTTGCTACTTTACAGATGAGAAAGTGGAAGCAGAATGGGGATTAAACATCCCGCCCAAGGAAACACAACCAGAATCTAAATCCAGGAATTCCAAGGCTACAGCTCCTCTTCTTATCTCTATGCCAAGCTTTAGTTTTTTAAGTCTCTCCATTGCCTTCTCACAATAGCAGCTGAGGCATTTATAAACTCATGTAATTTCACAGTGTTTCTCAAATTACATGGTGCCTTATTTTAGTAGCTCATAGCTTACATTAAAAAATAAAGTAGAATGAAAAGTATTCGAGCACATCATACACAGGAAGGCCTAAGTATTGTTTCATGAAACTTCCTTCTCAGTTTTGACAGTGTGTTCATGTATGGTGGTGGGTCACTGATTGAAAATGTAATTTCTCACATGGGTTGAAGTAAAAAAAACAGAAAACAAAAAACTTCTCTAAAGTGTTCATTCTTTTACCTAATAAAACTGAAAATTAAGTTATTCCAACCTTAGTTGGATTCCAAACCTGATATAAGTAATCATCCCAATCAAAAAGTAAATGCTTTGAATTCCGCACTATGTATGGATATGTAAAAAGTATGTAAATAAGGTTTCTCAAACTGTCTTTCAGTAGAACCCTCCTTCAAGACTTTGAGGGAAGTATTTCCTGGGGGGTGGGAGGGTGTTCTTGTAAACAAATAAACTTGGCAAATTGGGAAGTACTGCACATTATATTTCCTTCCTGGACAGCCACAATGGACATTATTAAAAACTCTGACAAGCACTGCAGAAAAACAGTAACACAATTACTACCCGCAATTAAAATCTGATTAACTGTTTTTAACCCAGTATTTTCCCAAACTTAAATTTCATTCTGAAACTTCTCCCAACTACTACTCTCTCATAAGACTAGTGTTCTACAAAACAGAATTTGCGAAATGCTGTTTTAAGTGAGCTTCTCTGGGAAAGAGAGATCCTAAGAAAGTTCAGTTGTTATAGTACGTAAACCTTTAATAAGCATAAATACAGCAGAGGTAAATAAAATACACAGAAAACTGTATTTTGTTTAACCTTTGATCTCAGCTGAACAGTTCTGTCAGAATATCACACAGCTGTATCATTTAATAAACATTTACTGAATAATGTATTACATATGAAAACACAAGTGGGGGAAGAGGGAAAAGATATGAAAAAAGATTTTTAAAATCTGCAATTCAAATAAATTATAATCTACTGTACAAAACTTACATACATAGGAAAAACTTAAAACTCACACACGAACAAACACTGAACAGAGAATAAAACCATACTGTAAAAAGACAGCCAACATCTGTGAAGGTCATGTTAGTAACCTGAGTTTCTGTCTCACAACTTAGAGAATCCAGGAGTAAATGAACCAGCTGATACAACGAGGGAAGAGTTGTTTACCTAGACTAGGACCCCTCTGAGACTGGCATATAGAACAGGACCAGCATAATGGGCTATAAAAACTTCTTGTGGAACAAATTAATGCATAATAGAAGTTTAGGAGTTATGAATGCTCAGGGGTGGCAAATATCTCTGCCGTCTCCTACCAATGATAGAACCCTGGACTGGAAATAATCCTATGGTCTAAACCAGCATGCCACCTTTAGTAGAGTATCAATTATAGCCAAAGAATACTCTCTTAAGCATGTTCTTCACATCTTCAAATTTGATTCTACATTTTGGTCCTTTCTTTTCCACTCCAATTGTCTCTGGTTAGTATTTTTCTTTTTCCCAAAACAAAGAGCTCCTAGAACTCCACAGCATAAATACTTAAAAGTTGACTATGAAATCTGATGTGAAGCACTTGAGAATTTGTTAATCATTAGTTTGACTTACTAGGCTTGTACTTTACAACCAGATAACATTTAGTTCTTAGCCATTTATTTGTAAGTACAAAAGCAGAAAATTTAAAAACACATATTGTGATATTACCTGAAGCAGAGAACTACTGTACTGTGAAATAACACTAGGCACCTGACCAACTAGAAAAGAAAAATGTTAAAGTGTGGTTACACGCCATAAAACCCTCATAAAGAAAGAGACTTCAAGATCAAAGGCAAAAGGAGAGGNGGTGTCTCAGTCGGTTGAGCATCTAACTCTTGATTTCGTGGGATCAAGCCCCATGCTCAGTATGGAGCCTGCTTAACATTCTCTCCCCCCATCCCCCACCCACTAACATGAAGAGGGAAAAAAAAAAGAGCAAAAGAGACAAGGGGTTTTCAGTCTGGTTGTCTTAGTGTAACAATGGTATGACTGAAGCCCAGAGAGGTGGAATGACTTGCCCAGAGTGAACTGATTAGACACTGAGTCAGGACGCAGCCCAGGCCTTCCAATACCCAGGCTTTTGTGTTGCCCGCTGTAACAAAGGCCTCCCATCTTCTCTACAAGACTACCATGAAAAATAAACACGACCTACTGGCCTAACTAAAACTATAAACCACTAATCAAATCACAACTCTATACAACCAGAGCACGCAGAACAAACCATCTCATTTTGTAACAGGTGGCTACTGTCTGGAAACCTATTAAAAGCCTCATTAGGCTATACTTACAAACTTAATTCTAAAGTACTAAATCAAAAATGGTCAGCAAAAAAAACTAAGACTCTGTAGAAGAAAATAAAACTGAGAGTCATACGTATTCCAAGGAGCACACATTTGAAGTGAGGCAAATCTGGGTTCAAATGCTAGCTCAACTGTGCAGTGCCTGTGTGACCTTGGACAAGGCCCTCACCTTTGATTTCCCATCTCTAATGAAGCTAGGGGACACCACCACCTACCTCAGAGGTTTGTGCAACACTCGGCGGTACTAAAATGGTAATTTCCTCCCTCCCCCATATATGTTGTCCATCCCCCTTGATCTTAATCTATTCCAACTTTTAACTTCATACAACCACCCCCTAAAGATTTGCCAGCTGCATCACAATTTTAAACATGGACACCTTTAAAAAAGGATTATGTGTCAAAGAGCATTTAAAATGTGGATACAATCTTTGTAAATGTTAGTGAAAAGGCTCAAAGAAGACATTGCTGCATAAAGTATAAAACTTAGATTCTCTCAACCAAACTGGAAAAAGAATGAACAGAGCCAGGCTCCAGGATCAGTTCTGTGGCTAGTAAGTCACAGGACCCTGAGCAAGTGACTTCACTTTGCAGAAAGCCCCACGGGTTACTGCTCAAAGTCAGCCACACACGACTCCAGTTACAGTGGGCCTGTGTTCCCGTCTGCAGAAAGAACTATTCTGACCGCAGGGTCTCTAAAATGCTCACGTTTCTTCCCCCTGCAACAAGTTTGGCATCAGCAGCATCACAAAACTTATTATGTCTGCGCTTTTTATGTGCCAAGCCCTGTTCTGAGCACTTGAGATGTAGTACCTAATTTAATCCCCTTATGGATTTCTCACATATGAGCTATATTAGATCTGCCCAAGAAATCTAAGCTACAGAGAAGTGAAGAAATTTGCCTAAAGTTACAGAGCTCACAGTACGGGCGAGGGTTCAACAATGCAGGGAGTCTGTTAGTGCTGTTAACCACTAGTAATACTGCCTCTCAGAATTCCATAAATCCCAGAGTGGGCCTTAACTATAGGCATGTAAAAAGAAATGTGCTCATGCTATTTCTTCCTGGTGCCCAGATACAGCTGATACATCACAATCCACTGTTGAGGGAGAGAACCATGAGTAACATGTTAACAGTAGTACAAGACCAAGCTATTAGACACAGTTATAAAGTAGCAACTCAATTAAGATCAAGCTACAAAATGTGTATTTTGTTTCTTAAACATTTTATCAAAATAATCAAAGTAATGTGATGTTTTAACATGATCATACTTCCTTAGTCATCAACCATTGGTCTTCTGAATAATGTTCCCAAGGAACAATTATCATAAAAAAATGAGACTGCCACTAAACATTGGTTAACTAGATTTTCCCAGTCTTTGCAACTATGCATATAAAAATGCATATATACATACAAACAAGCAAACCCAAACCTACCACACTGTACTCTGGGTATCAAAATGTGAAGTTAGGCACAGTGTCTTAAGGGTTATGCAAATAGTTATGTGCTGGACACTGCCAATATAAATGGCCAGAGCGGTCTTCACCTCCCTCCTCTGGGGCCACTTCACACCTGACTGAACTCTTGCAATTCTCTGAATGCCATTCTTCCTTCCTCTGCCAGCCTAACATCACAGATGCTAATAAAGCACAACTCCTTCATCCCCTCACTCCTTCTGTCTCAAGAGAAAAGTTAAAAGCACAGTGGAGCCAGAAAGCTCAGGAAGGTAGAGAAGGACACACACACATATGCACACACACAAATTCCAAAACAAAATGCTAATGGCAACCACCTGTTAACCTTCATTTTATCACTACCAGTCTAGCATCTGTCACCCATTCTATAAGAACTCTCCTCCAATCTTTGGAAGGCCTGAGAAACAGAAGCAGAACAAACATTTCACATTTACTGCCGGACTGGTCTACTCTACTAATGCTGGCGGTGGAAATGTTTGTCTCACTTTGCTCTGCCGCCATACTCTGGGCTGATAAAGGCAGTGACGAGGGTCCAGTGGGATAGCATTAGGAGGGTGAGACACACAAAGGAAGAGCCCTCATACAGCTCAGTTCCTTCTTTCATTAAGAATGGCCCAACCCCAGTCTTCTCTCCAGTAAAAGCCAAACTAGAGACTGATGACTAAATCTTTATGCAATTTTTAGGCTACTTGGCTTGATGTGCATTCACACAAATACAAGACCTTGACACCTCAGTAATAATAAAACATGTCACAAGCAATCTAACCTGGAGGTTCAGAGATTTGATCTTCTTTCCCACAATTTTATAACACAACAAAGTTTTACCAACATTTTGCTATGATCCATACTAATCCACCAAACACATTCCTATTTCTGTAACACCAGACAGACAACATCCATAAAATTCCAAATCAAAAGGAGCCATGGAAAAAAAGAAAATGGATTTTAAAACAGAAACACCACCAGCAAGGTAACCAGAAGACATTAACTTAAGTGAAATTATGCCCTATATTGGATTTTATATTTTGAGTGCTGGGGGTGGATTTGTATTTGTATTTTTACGGCAGATGGCAAAACTGTGAATGATCAGAAATCAATCCCTCCCGGAAAAAACATCCTTTGGAAAGCATGGCAGTAATTATAGAAATCTGCAGCCTACAAAAGTTGATCAAAATAAACTTTAGGGGCGCCTGGGTTTGAGCGTCTGACTTCGGCTCAGGTCATGATCTCACAGTTCATGGGTTTGAGCCCCGGGTCGGGCTCTGTGCTGACAGCTAGCTCAGAGCCTGGAGGCTGCTTCAGATTCTGTGTCTCCCTCTCTCTGACCCTCCGCTACTCATGCTGGCTCTGTCTCTTTCTCAGAAATAAATAAAACATTTAAAAATTTAAAAAAAAGAAAAAATTTTAGTAAATGTTCAAAAGTAATAAAGGATGCTTCATGGCATATACATTTGCAATATTAAAAAATAAATATTCAAATAAAACCAAGTTATAAAACCAAACCCCATACTTACACTAGACTTTCTTAACTATTAACTATTTTTATATTAACTTTATGAGAGTTTATAAACCCTAACTCAAAATCTCACTTTAGATGAAACAGAAGCAGAGACCTCATTAATACATTTTAGAACGTAAAGCAAAAGGGAAAAAAACTGTTTTAAATGAGAACCTGCAGTATGAAATGCAAATGAGTTAATAGGAACAGTCTTGAAATTTTATAAAAAAAGTCCCTTTTGTTATAGCAGCAAATTTTTTCACCAAATTCTGCATTTTACTAAAGAATACCAACAGAAAAACTAATACATACAGCCTAAATCTCTGTGATTTCATGATCAAAAAGTAGTTAACCTATAGGACCAGACCTAGCATAAAGACTATTTTTAGGGGCGGGGGTTTGGAATGGGGAAGTGTATCACTGTGTATGGGAGATACTATTCCAACTAAGAAAATAATCTTTTTACAGTGCCTTTTAAAAAATTCATCCACTTATATAGCACAGATGTGTGATCTCTTCCATATCTGATGACAACACGCACCCCAAATAATAAAATTTTTCTTTATTCAACAAGCAATAGGATCCAAATCCTACAAAGAAGTTAATAAATATACTTCAAACAAATGCCTTTAGAGAAAGTTCTACCCACAGCAGCAGTTATTGAGCATGACTACTGCATTTGATCTGAGATAAATAATGCAACTTACCAGGAAAAAATAATACATTTAAGACTTCCTTTACTTGGGTAAAAATGTTTTTACATAAAGATATTTAATGACAAAGGAAAAACAAGCACAAAAAGCCTGGAAACAAAACATGCAAAAATGTTAACAGTAACCAAATCGAAGTGGTAAGATTATAGAAGATAATTTTTAAAAAATGTTCCAGTACTTCCTGCACTTTACAAGTTTTTTTAACTAAAAATGTTGACATTCATTTGTCATATAAGCAAACAAGTAAGTGTTTACAAAACCAACACGGGTTCTAAGCTGCTTTCACAGATCATATTCCAGACTTCAAATATAGCTAACTATTTGCTAGTAATTTGGGGAAAAAATGTACAAAATCACACAAGAGTTTCACTTCTCACTCTCCTACATTTTCATAACTAAAAACTAATAAAGGAATGTTTACTTTTTTTCTAAATAGGTTCTATGTTCAACCTGCCATCCTAGAATATTAGTAAAAACCTGATTTTTTAAAAAAATCATCAAGTTAGATTGCTTTACACAAATGCTTTTTCAAAAACGTTACGATCAGCTCAGTATTCCAGAGTGCAGTCACCTAATACACAATGGAACAAGTTTTGATGCATTTTAGTGAACTGCATCAACAGAAATGTCTGTTTGCGGACGAGCTTATTTTATACACATCTTTCCAACACCTCTTAAGAGCATGGTATCTACTGAAGCTGTTTTCAAAAGGTACTTTGCTTAGCCTGAACATGAATTTATTTGTAGCTGTCAAAACCGATCTCAAACTGGATTATAGTCAAGGCACAGAACGTCAACTCTTTATCGGGCCTCCTCTTTCTTTCACAAGAGCGCCTTTAATATCTCCTAGCTTACATTTCCGGGCTCATGAGTCACTGAGAAATGAGCTCTAGGTTTACCTTAGAATGCCGCTCAAAAAAACAGCTCCTGTACAGTATTCAAGGATCTGGCCCCCAAACACCTCTTTAGCCTAACCCTCAACTCCCCAACATGGCCATAGGTAACTTAATTACCCAATACTTCTAGACTACGCCTTTTTATCTTTGTCCTCTAGTCTGCTGCCCCTCCACACACCGTCTCTTGCCCAGCCGTCCTCCTCTCCCAAACCCCGTAAGCCTTCAGGACTCCGCTTGGCACCACCTCGCCCAGGAAGCCTTCCAGATTTCTGCTAGGCGGAAGTGATCGATCGGTTCGGTCATCCCTGGGTGCCTTTCTAGCACTTTGTAGTTCTTTCACAGGACTTATCACCTCCTTCCTGGTACCGAGGTTATTTGTGTACTGGCCTTATCTCCCACACCAGAAAGTGAGCTCCTCGGGGGAGGGGACCGTGGGCCCCCGTTCACCTTTGAATCTCTCCCGGCGGGGACCTACTAGGGCACCTGCACGCAGTGCAGCGGGCAGCCTGGTTCAACCGAACTCGGGAACGCTCCGGCCGCACAATTCCTAACCAGAAGTCAGTTAGGCATTTTCCCGAAACGAAGATCACAAAGATGCTGCCTGCCGCCCCGTAACAGGAAGTTTACCGGGGGCCGGGAGCGAGGGCGCAGGAGCCCGTGCGCGGTGGGAGTGACAGCTGGCCCGGCCCGCACCTCCCAGCCCTCCCNGGCCCGAACCCGGCTTTGACGTACGCACTGCGCAGCCGCCGAGGGCGCGACGTCGGGCGGTGCCGCAACGCCCCCTTCAGCCTCGGGCGCCCCCGAGCGGCCGGGCGGACCTGGGACACCTAGGCCGAAGCAGGAGGGGACGCAGAGAAAAGCAGCAGCGGGGGACCGGGGTTATTTCACCTGCCACTTAAATGTTGGTGCTCAGCCCTTCTGGTGGGTCTCAGCACTCTTCCTGGAGGAATCCTACAGCCGCTTTCTACGACCACTTCCTCAACTCTTAACAAAGGCTGCTTTTTGCTAAAAGCTTTATTTTTGTCATCCGCTATTCTAGCTGGTGGGCAGTGAACGAAACAATCCCTGCTCCTGAGACAACCAATAAACAAATAAACCAGCATATATATGTCATTGGGTGTTTCCCGTGCTATGGAGAAAAACAACACAAGCTAAGGAGGGGAGAGAACGGAAGGTATTGTTATAGCGCTCCTACAAGGAGCAGCTACTTGAAGAAAGAGCATGCTGTGAGCTTCCTGTTAGGGAAAGGCAGAGGGAACAGCCAGGATGAGGGCCGTGAGGTGGGACCTTCAGGGAGCCCAGCAAGGCAAGCGCACTGAGAGAGGGGACAGGGGACAGAGAAGGAGAGAGTGGGGGCCAAATAGAACAAAGTGAGGACTTTGGTTTTTACTCTACACGAGAAAGCCCGACCAGCCTAAAGGGCCTGAGGGTTTCAGCCAAGAGACTGAATTGGGGTGATAGTTGGAAGGGAACATAGGGTCAAAGCAGATTTTTTTAAAGTTTTATTTCATTTTGTGTGCTTCAAGAGACTGATCAGAAGGCTTTTGAAATAATCTAGTCAGGAGAAGACAGGGGACACCTGGATGGCTGCATTGGTTAAGCATCTGACTCTTGACTTTGGCTCAGGTCATGATCTCACAGTTGGTGAGATGGAGCCCTGCATCTGGTCTCTGTGCTAACAACACAGAGCCTGCCTGGGGTTCTTTCTCTCTCACTCTTTTAATATTTATTTATTTATTTTGAGAGAGCGAGACAGAGAGACAGACAGAGAAGACAGGCTCAGTCCAGGGCGACTGGAAGAATAAAGAAGTGGTCAGGTTCTAGACACATTTAGAACATAGAGCTGACAGATTTTTGCTGATTCCTAACGTTTTTGTTGTATTTTTGTTTGTTTGTTTTCTCAAGCAACTGGAAGATGCAGTTGGTGAAATGAAGACTTAAATAGAAGCAGACAGGAAAGGAGGAACTTGGGAATACATTTGGGGGCATGTTAACTTTGAGCTGCCTGTCAGACACCCAAGTCAGAAACTGGATATAGAAGACTGGGGCTTGGGGGAGAGGTCCAGGCTGGAAATGGAATTTTGGGAGTCCTCAGAAGAGGTAAAATCTCAGGACTCAATGAGAACGTTTAGGAAGTGAGTGTTAATGAAGCGTAAGATGAGCCCGAGGCCCCCGACATTGAGAGGTCAGTCAGGGAGATAACAAGGAACCAGCAAAGGACTCTGAAGAAAGGAGCAAAGGTACAGGGGGAGACTGAGGAAAGCATCATGTGCTAGAAGTCCAAGGATAGAGGCTGGATTAATGCCGCCATATGCAGCTAATAGTTCAAGTAATGTTAGTGTTGGTGACTAGACGTTGGTATCAGCACCATAGAGGTAACTAGTGGCTTCGGTTAGTGCTGTTGAGGCAACAGTGGGTGGCAAAGCCTGACTGCAGTGGTCTCTAGGAAGAATGAGACCTAGGAAGATCTCTAGAAAGAATGGGACTCTGGAAAGAGATCATGAGTACAGACAACTTTTTCATGAAGTTTTGCTCTGAGGATGAGCAGAGAATTGGGGTGATAGTTGGAAGGGAATATAGGTTCAAAGCAGATTTTGGGGGGGGTTGATTCCATTTTGCATACTTCATTTATCCTGTTTGTGTGCTGATGGGAATGATTTAGTAGTGAGGGAAAATTTGATAATGCAAGGATGTGGGGCAGGGGGCATTTTCTGGAGAGCTTTCCTGAGTGAGCAACAAGAGAAGATCTGGTCTTGGGTACCAGCAAGACAGGTATTCACTGGCAGTAACAGAGGGCAGGCAGAGTGTGGGCCCAGAGGCAGGGAGCCGGTTGGACAAAGTGCCAGAACTTGTGGACTTGTCCTTCTGAGAGCTTCTGTTTTCTCAGGGAAACAGGAAGCAAGGTCATCAGCTTGAAGTGTGGAGAGGGAGGAGGTGTTGGAAACTCAAAGGAAGAGGAGAAGGTGTAAAGAAGGATCAGTCAGCAGGGTTATTCTGTGCTTTTCACTGGCCACATTTTGTGAGGAAGGTGCAGGCACAGGAAGGTGGGGAGTAGGATTCAACCAGGGTCATTTTGGTTAGATAACTCCATGGAGAGAGAAAGGGAAAGGAAGGAGAGGATGTATGCAAAGAAGTAATAGTGACAATGGCCAGCTGTTGAATCCAAGCCAGATAAGAGGGGAGTAAGAAAATTGGAGGGGCGCCTGGGTGGCTTAGTCGGTTAAGCGTCCGACTTTCGCTTAGGTCATGATCTCGCGGTTCGTGGGTTCGAGCCCCGCGTCGGGCTCTGTGCTGACTGCCAGCTCAGAGCCTGGAGCCAATTTCAGAGTCTATAATCTCCCTCTCTCTCTGACCCTACCCTGCTCACGCTGTCTCTCTCTCTCTCTCTCTTCCTAGAAATAAATTAAAAAAAAAAATTAAAAAAAAAAAAAGAAAATTGGAGTGGGGGGTGGTGGAGGCAGTGGTTGGGGAGAGACCCTGTAAGAGTGGTAGAATCTATGGAATGATGGGTGAAAAGGTTGTCGGAATCAGCACAGTAAGGGGAATGAGCTGGAAAGGAGATACTGGTTGAAAAGCCAGATTACTTGCAGTGAGATCATGTGAGGAGCAATTTTGAGTAAATGCAAGGCCTGGCACACTTTTCAAACTGTAATGTCCACTTGCATTCCCAGGAGACCTCGTCAAAATGCAGATACTGATTCCGTTGGTCTAGGGTGGGGTCCATGCTCCTACATTTCAAACAAGTTGGGAGTAGAATGGGGGAAGATGCTGATTATTCTTACTTTTGTTAGTAGTCTTGATACCAAAACCTCCATTAATATCACACACACACACACACACACACACACACAGAGAAAACTACACTAATCTTGCTAGTCAATATATGTGAAAAATCTAAACAAAGAGGTATGAAATATAAGCACAATAGCAGCATGTTAAAAGTAATGTCCACCCCAACCAAGGACAATTGACGTCAAGCATACTACAAGCTATTAGAAAGGCCACAGCTGTCCAGGGGCTGTCTCTGCTCAGAGAGAAATAAGCTGACAAGCCGTCCAGAGCAAACTCTAGAACTGTAAGCGGCTGGTTCCTGGAGTTCTCTGGTAACAGTGGGAGGAAGGTGTCTGGCAGTCTCAAGTTTTATCTAACTTTGAAATTTTGTTCAATAAGGACTTTACCCCTACTCCATTTTTGTTTGTTTTTTTTTGTATGTGTTTTTAATTATAGTCCCAAAGGGAGGCCTTTAGTGTGCTCACATTTAGCAAAAACAACTCAGGACCCAATTTCCCACAGAATAAAAGAATGCACGGGGGTGGATAATCCCATATGAAGGGGTTTGATTCCTTTGCTTCAAGGGTCAGGGCAGGATTCCAGATTAATCTCTTAACTGGAATAAACCCATTGCAGAGGCAAGATGGCAGATATTTCTGGAGCAAGGGTTTGTAACAAATTCTGAAGCCCAAGTGGAAGGAGTCATGTCATTTGACTGCTTGAATTTAGCTGGGAGACACCCTCTCAATCCTTCCAGAGAGCTTCTGGAAAGCCCTTTCTACAAATACATTTCTTTGTAGGCACAACCTCTTTCTAGGAAATTCTCCTACCTCTTCATCTTGAAACACCCTTCACACACAGCCCCTACCCTCACCCCCACCTCCACCTTCCTGTGCAATGTCTACAGATCTCAGGATCATAAGGCAGGGTCATCCTTTTCAAGGAAAATCAGTCAGTGATGGTCCTGTGTAAATGTCTTGTCGCTTTCATCTCCCTTCCTCTCCTCTGTCGAAGCTGGGCCATCAGATGAAGGCACCTCCCTAGCCTTCATCATATCATCTGTAAAAGGACTTTGGAGCCTGACTCACAGCTTCCTCCCCACCCCACCCCGTGCCTGACTTCTCCTGGGCAACGTAAGCGCCACTCATCTAATAAGTCGGATCATAGTCTCCTTGTATGGTCTGCTCCAGTGACCTTCACTTCCCTTCCACTTCAACAACAATTTGATTGGTCCTACCTTGGTCTCTACCTTGGCCAGACTCTCCCTTTGAAACTTGAACTCTGTGACTTCCCTGGGTAACTACTCCTCCCATTTATGTACCCTCTCCGTACCCTCAGACCCAACAAACCTGCTCTAAATCTCAATGAAACCTTAGATATTCAACAAAGACTTTTTGGAAACATATAATTACCGAACATAAGCAGTGAGAATAAGACCCTGAACTATCCGTGGTCCCTGCTCTCAATAAGCTTGTAGTCCAGGAGAGACACATCAGCAAACAGGCAATTACAGTAGGCTGAGACATGAAGCATAAATAAGATCTAGGCAGTTGAAGATGGGGGTAAGTGTTCAAGGAAAATCATGCAAATACCATGAAAGCAAGAAAGCACTGTGAATTTGGGGAAGTGCATATGAATAGCTCAGTATATAGACCTTAGAGTTTTATTTTATTTTTATTTTTTATAATTAATTTATTTTTAAATTTATATCCAAGTTAGTTAGCATATAGTGTAACAATGACTTCTGGAGTAGATTCCTTAATGCCCCTCACCCATTTAGCACATTCCCCCTCCCACACCCCCTCCAGCAACCCTCTGTTTGTTCTCTATATTTAAGAGTCTCTTATGTTTTGTTCCCTTCCCTGTTTTTATATTATTTTTGCTTCCCTTCCCTTATGTTCATCTGTTTTGTAGCTTAAAGTCCTCATATGAGTGAAGTCATATGATATTTGTCTTTCTCTGCCTGACTAGTTTCGCTTAGCAAGAGGTTAGAGTTTTAAATTTTTTTCTGTTTTATTTATTTCTGAGAGAGAGAGAGAGAGAGAGAGACAGCATGAACAGGGGAGGGTCAGAGAGAGAGGGAGACACAGAATGAGAAGCAGGCTCCGGGCTCTGAGCTAGCTGTCAGCACAGAGCCTGACGCGGGGCTTGAACCCACAAACCGTGAGATCATAACCTGAGCCGAAGTCGGATGCTTAACCGAATGAGCCACCCAGGCGCCCCAGCAAGAGCTTAGAGTTTTAGAAGAGAATTTTTTTACTGCTATTTTTTCCTCAGCTTTATTAAGATCTTATTGACATATAATGTATGTAAGTTTAAGGTGTACAACATGATTAGATATGTGTGCATATTGCAAAATGATCATCACAGTATTATTTCTCAGGAATGCATGATCCTACCTTATTCAGGTGTTCAAATCTCCTGATGATGTTTACTATTTTGCCTTTCCCAAGTTGAATCTAAGCGATACCTTTTGCACCTAAAACTGTCTTTGAGAGTTCCCAAAGGAAAAACCACAAATGATTTGTTCTTCCATTTGTTCTTAAGAAGAGAAAATGCTAGGAAATAGTTGGGTTTACTTGATTGTTGTTCTTGACGAGTTGCATCAAGAGGAAGAGATGCTTAGCCTGTCCTGGATTAAATCGGTGATATGTAATTATGTTCAGATTTCTAGAACTGTATGTTGGGTGGGAAATTCTCGGGACTTTACCAATGCCCGTGCTGGCCCTGACATTTTTTGGTGCTGCTGTAGCTAATAGTAGACCACCAAAATAGATGCTGTCAGTTAGAATTTCAGCTATTTCTCCAAATGGTGTCTTGCTTACAACTTCCTTATTTTCAACCTAGCATCTCCTTGGGTGGTGGTTTCCAACCAGAACTCACATCACCTAACTGTGGAGTTATATTCATATGTAAAAGTTTAGAACATATTCCAGATATCCAGAGTATCTCTACTTGATATTCTTTATATATTCTTAGTGTATTCTATCTATATGTTCGGTAAATCCATGGACTATTATGTCAGGATTTTTCAATGTTATATCTGAAAATTTATTTTCTCTGTGAAGATTACAGTCTTCCATTTTTACAAATTAAATATAATATCTGCTCCTCTTTGAAAATAGAGTAAGTCATTATGTTAATAGATACATTTTGTCTACAGGCTGTCTGGATTGAGTTTATTATTTGGGTTTGTATGCCACAAAAACAACCAAATGTCCTTGTCTGTTGCACTGTTCTTGTTATAAACTTTCAAGAGATCGTACACTTTTGAAAATTGTCAGTAATAGGTTGACCACAGGTTATTTTGTCATCCGCAGATAGTTTGGCTGTTTTTCTCTGATGCCTCCCTGAAAGCACTTACAATGAGCTGCAGGCTAGAGTGAATGTCCTTGAGGCATGCTAGGTGGCCTTGCCCTGGTCTTTCCTTCAGAATCTGAAGAAGCTCTGTGAGCTAATGGCCCAAAGCTTGGCAGCAACCTCAAGGGATCCAGCACCACAGCAGACCATGCACGGGGCTGGCATTCTCCCTGGACAAACTGCCACTGAGCCACTAGGGAAGTATAACAAAATGCATGGGTCACACGTGCTTTTGAAGACTATGGACAACATCACCAAGAGCACAGACATCTTAGCTTTGAGAAACTCAAGAAGTGATATTGCTAGATTTTCTTCTGTTGGACCCTGGAGTCCACTGGCCTGGTTAATTCTCAAGGTGTAACTGCTGGCTCCTGACTCTAATACAACTACTATAGTATTATTTCTCTATTTGGGGCATCCCTCTTTTAAGATGTCTGATCTCTAGGACTCTAAAACCACTGACCTTTGCCCCACCTCTGAAGAGATGGCTCACCAATTTTATAGGAACAACACCGGCAAGAATTTCGGAGGAACTATTTCTTAGGCCTTGCTTCATCCCGCTCGGGAGGTTTATGACTACCTCTGAGTTATTCAGTGACAAATGACTTTCATCTTGAACAAAAGGTGGTTCTGACACTGTTGAACTTTATCTGAGCCCGTGTACCCTCAGCCGTGATGGTTAAGAGATCTTGCCCTCTTTCGTGTTCTGGAAATGGCAAACCAGCTGACCACAAAGGGCCACAGTGTCCTCAGAATTTCCGAGAGGGGTCTCATCCCCATCCTTCCTGGTGATTCCCATAAAATTCCAAGATGACCCCCTTGTTGACCTATCTCGATAAAATTCCAGGCCCCTCTCCTTTTCTTCGAGATGTTCCTCATTAATGTTCTTTTTACGGCAATAGCCAGAATAAAAATACCTTATTAATTACCAAGTGAATTTTGTCTGTTGCAGCTCCAGGAAGACCTCCCTTTGGTGGCAGCCTGCACATCACCACTGACTGTCCCCCTGAAGCCCCACTGCGACTCAACTCTGTGGGCAACCGCCCTTTCAACAACCCCAGACGTGAGTAAGCTGAGAGAAGGACGTGTGGTCCTAGATACTTCGGGTCCTGATGGAGTTGTAGAAGGGAGAAAGCAAGAAATCAGCCTGACATGCTTCTGAGCTGAGCCAGGGGCAGACACACCCAGTTACGCCTTGAAAGGAAACAGGAAATGATATTGAGGCAGCTGAGATCCCAGCCCACACAGGTGCCAGACAGAGTGCAGAGCCACTCAAGTCTGGGAAGCTGTCACAGTGGCCAGTATGAAGGTCAAGGGTGACCCTGAAATGCACAAATGTCAGGGGGGCAGCCCTGTAAGCTGGGAGGAGTGGAAGCCCCAAAGAGGGAAACTCCAGGGGATAAGACTGGTCAAAAAATAAAATAAAAGGCAAGCTTTTAATAAACCCCAACCCCTCCCATTCCTCTTCTTGTTGGAGAATTGGGGGCAGGCGGGGAAGGTTCCACTTCCCTGGGTAGAATGTGCAAAGTCAGGGGTGTCTGAAGGCAGCATGCGGCAGGATTCGCCACCTCTGCAACTTTATAGAAATCGGAAAGTGGCCTTCCCAATTTCAGCAGGGGCATGTCATAGAGAAGGGTTAGAAGCCACCATTCTGGAATCATCTCTCTTGTAGCCTAAAGGCTCTAGGCATCTGTAGTAGTTTTTTCTTTGATGTGTCAGATATCGGACTCCCCTCAGAGAAGTGAGCATATCTGGAGTGAGGTCCCTGGGTCCAGTGATAACCAGTGAGTCCCTGAGAATTCTCAGGGCCCTTGCATATTCTCTGTGCTCAGGAGACATCTCACAGCACTAGAGAGTCTGCTTACTGTGCAAAGTGTATTCTGGGTTATACAGAGACTGGCAGAGCCAGAAAACTCATCAGAGGCAGCGTAAGAGAATAGGTCATGCTGACTATATGACGTGTAGCCAGTGGTCATATTAAAACTATTTAACACCTAGAGCCGTGCAAACCCATACTGAGCAGAATGGATTCTGGCTGAAAATCAGCCCTGTGCAGAGCAATGGTAGAACTTCTCTAGGGTCTGGCTCACTTATTCTTTTAACAAAAATGAAGGATGGAGAAATGGATTGGCACGTGTTAGGCTTTGACCTATGCTTCCGGAATTGGGGTGCCAGTTGAGGCCCAGTGGATTGGAGCTCAACCTTGATGAGCAGTGCTATGATGGCTGGAAATGGGGCTCTGATCCTGGAGATCACGTTCATTGTCATAACACCAGGAATTCAAGAGGCCAAGACCATTATGGGGTTTAGTTTTTTAGGGACCTCTGACACCTGAGATGGATAAAGGAGGCTTCAGGGTCTTTCTGGACCTTACCTTGACCTAACCGTATTCTGCCAGAAGACCTGACACCTGAGTCCTTCTGGGTTGGTGTCAATACACACTTGTTCTCTGGCTGTTCACCAAGGAACATGCTAGAAGGGTAGCAGTGGCAGAGCAAACCTCCCATATCCCCTGCATCCTAGAAGTTTATACAGAATGGTGCAGGACCTTGTCCAGGGGTTACTGAAGGCAACACTCTCTTGCTGGTATCTGATCATGCTGGTGGTTCTAAGATATCTTAGATACAATTTCTTTTCTTTTTTTCTTTTTTTTTTTTTTTCAGAATAGAGAATCTTCTCAAGTTAGGGTGTCCTCAGCTGGTTCCTATTGTTTGGGATGGTATGACAAGGTTTTCGTGGATTGATTACCTAGGCTAGTTGTTTGAAAATGCCCAACATTGAAAGTCAAGTGCCCACTCCAAGTGGCCAGGGCTAAGTCTGTCTGTCTCTTAGAGTTGTTTCAAGCCACAGTGGTCAGCCTTCAAGGCCCACCAATGCCAGTTTCCACTGAGTTCACCTCTCCAAGCCGTGAAGCCCCAGGACACAAATTGGCTTCAAACAGAACTAGAGTCTTTGAAAAACAGGCATAGGAGCAAAAGTTCCCTAGCAACATGGTGGCCCCAAATACATGGCTGGGAGGCTTCTAAGTCAGGCAGACATGGGTGGGCTGAGTTAGGACAGTCTTTTTTTTTTTTTTTTTAATTATTTTAAATGTTTATTTATTTGAGAGAGAGCATGCAAGTAGGGGAAGGGCAGAGAGAGAGGGAGACACAGAATCCGAAACAGGCTCCAGGCTCTGAGCTGTCAGCACAGATCCCCACATGGGGGTTCAAACTCACAAACCATGAGGTCATGACCTGAGCCAGAGTCAGATGCTTAACCGCCACCCCTGAGTTAGGGCAGTCTTGGGGACAGAGGAGAGCCAGTCCATGGTTTCCTGAGGAATTTAGGCTCACTTTGGGGTCCAAATAATATTCCTTTTATTTTCAGGAAGTCCAGTGACAGGCTGGTAATGGAAATATAAGTTTCTGGATACCCATAGTGAGCAGAATTTTTATTATTCCTGGTGTTATAAGGGTTTGCTATTTGACTGAAGAAACCTGGTCGCAGTAACCTCAAGTATTTTGAATATATATGTGGGGGAAAGGGCACTGGCCAAGGGTTCATGGTTAGATGAGGCCAGGAGCAGAGGCGCCATCAGTGGGGGTTATGGACAGCAGCAGAGGAGCTTGTGAGCTCACCCTTGGCAGCAGCGAGGCACCCCAGGAGTGAGGACTCATCTGTGCTGTCTGTTTGTCCATACTGGTATGGACCAGAGTTCAGAAGTCTCTCTGACACCCTGCCATCTGTCCTGGCAAAGATTATAGTTACCTGCAATTCCAGAGGTAGCCAGATCCTTTATGCCCTGGGGTTTTAGGGTTAGAGGGATTGGTCTTAATTCCTGGTGAATGATATTATCCTTGGAGGCTAACAGGGGTTAGATGCAAAGGAGCATCTATTAAGCTGAGGAATGTGCTATGCATGGTTGCCTTGGGTGGTCTGCCCATTGGATGGTGAGGACGTGTGTGTGAAGTGAGTACAGGTGAGTGAGCCTATGTGAGAGTGAGCATGAATGTGTGTAAATGTGAGCATGGGACAGCAGGAGGTGGCCTATAATGCTTACATAAAAAACCACTGACCCATCCCAGGCAGTGCATACCGGGCTGGTCAGGAAAGGAAGAAGACGTAGAGTTCCATTAACCTGCTGTCTTCTGCCTAGTTCATCCCCCACCAAAAACAATGAGTTGAGTGTGCAGGTGAGGCAAGCCCCAGTGGAGGCATACCTGACCTCCCATGGAAGGGCGATCAGTGACCTCTCCTAGGTGAGCACTGGCTTACCTCCTGGAAGAAGAAGAAACATCAGGGATCAGGCCCACACTCAAGCAGAAGCCTTGGCTGGAGTTCAGCCTTCTCGGAGAGAGAGCCCAGAAAAGCTGCTAGCCACTGTGGGTTAGCCTCACTTCTTCCAGAAAGGATTGTTCAGACCTAGAATGGTGCAGAAGACAGGCTCTTCCCCGTCCAGGCATAGTCTGGATGACAGTGCACCTTGGCCCGTGCCCGGATTGGTGCAGCTAGAATGTAGCTGATAGATTTGGCATTCGGCCCCTACTTGCCAGCAGGACCCCAGAGGAGGAGAGGAATCTCTTCAGCTATTTTAAGATCACGCAGAAGATGTTATTTGTATTGCCACAGTGTCTGAGGAACAGGACATGACAGTATATAAGGTGCATAAAATGTGCTGGAGATGGCCTAGATCAAATTGATCAAACTGAAGCTTGATTTCTCCCAGGCTGAGGATCCATGTACATAGTCACAGTCTCCAGGCAGCTTCTGCACACCCCAGTGCATCCAGCTAGAGCAATTCCAAGTTTGCTGCCTGGCCTCCCAGCCACTCCCAGGATGGCGCCAGTACATTTCCAGCCATTTCAGGAACCAGCTGAGGGATAGCTACTGACTAAGCAGTAAGCAAGTTTCAAGTGAGAGGAGATAAAAATTACCTTCAAAATATATGAAGTATCAACAATGTAACATCTTCATTAAAAGTGTCTATTGTCCTGGCGCCAGGGTGGCTCAGTCTGCCAGGGTGGCTTAGTCCCTGTGGTTCAGTCCGTTAAGGTTCAGACTTCAGCTCAGGTCATGATCTCATGGTTCAAGCTCCGCAAAGGGCTCTGTGCTGACAGCTCAGAGCCTGGAGGCTGCTTCGGATTCTGTGTCTCCCTCTCTGTATGCTCCTCCCCCACTCACACTCTGTCTCTGTCTCTCTTTCAAAAAATAAATAAACATTAAAAAAAATTTTTTAAGTGTCTATTGTCTGTTTGTAAGCTGGGGTTGATCCCAAGGGTTTAGATGGCCAGACCTATTTTATGGCGATTTCACCACAAACCACCCCCAGAAGAGAAGCCAGCTTGTGGATAGATGAGATACAGCTAAAAACAAAATCCCATTGAGTTCACCGATCATCATTGCGTGCGCCCATCAAAGTTACCAAGGAAATTAACCCTAACATGGAATGTTTTCAATTAAAATTACATTAAGACAGCCCATTTTCCATGTAAGTTTCATGACTGACTGTTTTAACAAAAATTATCCCCAAAGTAAAGGCATCTTGATTAAATTAAAGGACACGTTACATCATAGAAAATATTTATAAACATGTTGTTACTTGCCAAGCTCTCTTATGATCAAAAACTCAGTTCTGCATTTTTGTATGATCTGTCTTTTCTGAATATAATTCAGTCATACAACTTTAAACTTTCCTTGAGCAGAATTGGCCCCACTTATATAATCGTATGGTGAATTATATACAAAACTGAGCGTTTCCACTGGGCTCTATTCAGCCACAAAATGTAACAATTGGCAATTCTACCCCTAGGGTGATTCATTAATAATTCCCTTCCCTCCAAATAACGAACATACTGAGTCACTACTTACACATATTTCTTGGTAAGCTTATTCATCTTGATGTTCTAATGTCCTTCTCTGATTCTTATAACAGGGACCTGTCATAAACACTTGACATCCTGCAGAACTTTTCCAGATCAATACAGATCAAACCTTGCTTTTACTTTAAATATTACCCCGCTCCATTAAGTAATGAAATCTTTTTGTAGAAAGCGTTTCAAAAACAAAATTAAACATTCAAACATTAAACTCAAGTACAATCACCCAGATATTCACACACTAACAAAAATTTAACAAAATTGATACAGGGGCACCTGAGTGCCTCCGTTGGGCATCCGACTTTGGCTCAGGTCGTATCTCACATTTGTGGTTCAAGCCCTGTGTAGAGCACTGTGCTGCCAGCTCAGAGCCTAGAGCCTGCTCCAGATTCTTTGTCTCCCTCTCTCTCTGCCCCTCCCCCACTTGCGCACATTGTCTCTTGCACTCTCTCTCTCTTTCAAAAATAAATAAACATTAAAAAAATGGATACAATCCAAATTGAACAAATCACTTGTGGGGGTTGGTGGCAATAAGTGGGAGAATCAGCTGGATTCTAAGCTGAGGTAAATTCAGGCATTCTTTCCAGATCTATTGCCATATACCTAACACTGTTTTTTCATTTCCTTGAAAATCAATAGGGAGCTTTGTAGCAAGCAATGGGCTCTAGCTTTCCAATTAAGAGGAAAAAAGAAAAGAAAACATTGTATGTTTTCAACTGCCAACTTTACAATAATCAAAGTTTGTGGTTTCTTGATTCTTTCAGGACTGGCTCTCTGAGGCTGAGGATTATTGTTCTAGATGTTTTTTGCTCCTGACTGAGTCAGTCACCCAGCTTCATTCTTTGCCTTTCTCAGGCTTGGAACTAGCATCTCTTATGTTTCAATTGCCATTGTAAGGTTTCAATGAGGTGATTGATTAATATTTCACCTTTAGTATTTCCTCTTGCGAAATTCTCTCTGCCCTTCCCCTCCTCAGTCTTCCAGCCTCTATTCCAGTCTCACCTGCAAAGTCAGAACACATCACCCAAGTCTTGCAAGGATACCTCCTAAGGCTCATATGGAGTCTGAGGCTGGGAGTCAAACACTTTTAAGTTTATTTATTTATTTTGAAAGAGAGAGAGAGAGTGGGGGAGAAGCAGAGAGAGGGAGAGAGAGAATCCCAAGCAGTCCCTGCACCGTTAGCACAGAGCCCAATGCAGGGCTTGATCTCACGAACTACAAGATCATGACCTGAGCCGAAATCAAGAGTTAACCCGCTGAGCCACGCGGGTGTCCCTGAAAACTTTTTAAGTACGCTGAAGTAATAGGGTTAAAATAGGAAATTTTTCTTAAGTCTCTATTATGTTCAGGTCCTGTGCCAGAGGCTTTACCTATGTGATTGTGGATCCAGAAATAAAAGGGAAATACCATATTTCATCAAATCCAGCACACTTTGGTGGTAAGACTCACCATTACTTTATGTAACCTTAGAAAAACAAACAAACCCACAATCAACTATTTTGTAACCTGTCACTGATTGCAGATTGCATCCAAATTGTGTTAAAGTGTCAGTGGCGGGGGGGGGGGAGTGCATGTTCAAACTGATGATAAAGAATTTTTCAGAGATGCTGGGTAATGTGGCCAGAACCACAGAGCTAACAAGAGGCAGAGCTGAGTTCAGGTTGTTCTAGAGTTTACTGCCTCTCCAGAGGTTTGAAGGCTTTATTTCCCTGAGCAGTTTCTTCTTCCCCACCTGCCAGTAGTCAGGGACCATTTTCTAAGCCATCTGTCCTGGAAAACAGAGCCGCCCCTTTAAGTTGGCCTGACTGCTAACCGAGCTAAAACAACTAACTGCCTTTTTGCCACTGCTTCCCCTCTGCACAGTGCCTAATTATAGAGACTACCCCTTCCGCTGCTGCCACTATATTATTTTTGGTGTTGTTAGGTCGGAGGGGAAGGAGTGGGTTCCAGCCATGGCTACACAAACTTCCCCAGCTTCCAGGCCCAGCCAGGGGCCACAGCCCAGCAAGTAGATTAACAAAATTGGATTTAGGGAGCTAGAAGCTGCCAGGATAATCCACACATGCCTCTGCTTATCAGACCTTCTTGCTCTTCTGTGTCAAAATGAGCTGCTGCTCTGATCCCTGACTCAACTTCACCCCTCGAGCTGATGCTTGGTGTCTCCAGATGTGAACTTCCGCCTGCGGCGCCCATTGCCTGGTTGTCTGGCTTTTTCGTCCATTTGTTCATTCATATTTACTGAGCAGCTACTCTGTACAGGTGCTCCGGAGGTGAACAATAAGCCAACATACACAGTTCCTGCCTTCATGGGGTTCATAGCATAGCAAGAGCCACAGAGGTCATCTAAGAAGCTTGCGGATAGATGTAAAATGATAAGTGTAATAAAGGATTCTCAGGAATTTTGAGGGGTGGTTCAGTCAGTTAAGCGTTCAACTCTTGATTTTGGCTCGTGTCATGATGTTACAGTGCATGAGTTCGAGCCCTGTGTTGGGCCCTGCACTCAGAGTGCGGAGCCTGCTTGGGATTCTCTCTCCCCTCCTCTCTCTGCCCCTCCCCTATGTGCTTGCTCTCTTTCTCTCTCTGTCTCTCAAAATAAATAAGCATTAAAAAATAAAAAAAATAAATAAAAGTTTCTCAGGATGGGGCGCTTGGGTGGTTCATTCGGTTAAGCATCTGACTTCGGCTCAGGTCATGATTTCATGGCTTACGGGTTTGAGCCCTGTATTAGGCTCTGTGCTGACAGCTCAGAGCCTGGAGCCTGCTTCAAATTCTGTGTCTCCCTCTCTCTCTGCCCCTCCCCCTCCCCTGCCCCCCCCAAAAGTAAATAAACATTTAAAAAAAGTTTCTCAGGAAAAGCTGCACAGAGACGGTGTTCCCCAAATACTCTGTGTTTCTCCCTAGACCCCCCCAGCCCCTTTACAGTTTAGGTTGGGGCCATGTGATTGATTCTGGTCAAAGACCTTGAATAGATGTGCTGTATGGGACCTTCATGGAAAGACTGAGAGGTGGTACTTCTCTTTCAATTCTCTTTGCTCTGCTTGATGACCTTGGGCACCATGTGTTCCAAATCATAGCTGCAGAATCAAGGAGGGCTACACACCCCACTTTGAACTTTGTGGTTAGGGGAAATAAACCTCTGTTGTGCTTCCTCACTAAGACCTCAGATTTAACTCAGGAACTGATGGTAATTCCCTTAGTCAATATAAGACCACATGTTCTTATGAGGGAAAACAGAGAAAGAACTGATCAGGCAAAGGGTCAGCGGAGACATTCTTAGGAAGCGATATGTAACCAGAGTCAAAAGGAAGAGTGGGAGTTAACTTGGAAAACAGTGTGGGGAGGAGTATTCCAGGAAGCTGACAGCTTGTACAAAGGTCCTGTGGCTAGAGGATCCAGGGCACATTTGATGAAATGGGTACAGGGCAGAGGGACAGGAGGAGCTCAGTATGAGGGGCTCATCTACTCACTGTCAGGCTGATCTGAGACAAAGCCTGACATCCATGCTATGTGCGGGGGTGCTGCTGCTTCCCAGCTCCCTGGACTGCCATGGCCTGCAGGATGGGTCACCCAGGCTCGAAATGGGGCAGGGTTGCCCTCCAACCCTCATTGGCCCCACAGCCGATGTCTTGCCCATGGTCTTTCCCTGTATGTTGCTATGTCTGTTTTTCTAGTGGGACTCGAAGGCCCTGGGGAGGGGACGGAGGCAGTTGTCCTGGGAAGCTCTTACTCTGCGTTGCTGGGGCATGGAGCCTGAATACTGTTACAGGAGCCTCAGGGCAGCTGGGTCAAAAGCCCAGCATCAAATGAGAGGACCATGGTGAGGACCACAGGCATGCAGAAGAGGCTGGAGGGACGGGACACTGAAGCCGGCGGAGGGCCGATCTGACCTGAGCCCCCTCTCACGCTATGCCACAGGGTCTTGACTTCGCTCGTGAACAGAGCAGTATAACACGTCATCCGGGGTGGCCCGTTTCTGGGGGGTGAAGGGAGTATGGGAGACTGGGCAGCCACTGCTCCCACCCAAACTGGTGCCATGGTCCTCCATCCAGCCCTCCCCCCTGCCCCACTATATCTGATGGCTCTTCCATCTCTTTGAGTGCACCTGCTTGAAATCCTGCTAAGATCTCCCCCTTGAGCATAAAGTAAACTTGGGCATGGAGTCCAAGGACCCTGAAGCTCTGGCCTCTGACCGCCTTCCCGTTACTCTCCTTCTGCCTCTGCCCCTCACTGGTCTGAATCCTAACCCTCTGGAACAGGACAAGACCCGTTGCAATGGATCTCATCCTTCCCTAACCAATATCCAGTCCCTGCTTCTTCCTTGAATTTAGTTCCATGCAGTGGAGTGCCCAGCCTCAGGATTTAAATCTATCATGACAGTCTCATTCCCAGTTCTCCCAGTTCTTTTACAGCCAGGGAAGACCATGTGACTCTGTTCTCTCAAGGAGAGCTAGGCAGGGATCTCTTGGGGGTGAGGCAGTGTTTTCTGGAAATTCTTTGGCTTTCCTAATAACAGGGACCACCTGTTATTATTATGTCTGGTACCATCTTTTCTCTTTCTTCCCTCCTTGACTGCAGACGTGAAGGCTGGAGCAGGGGCCGCCGCCTTTGAACCATGAGGAAATAAATGACAGAGGTCACCTTGTCATCAAAAAGTTATTGAACTATCATTAATAACCGTCAATTTCTGGACTTCCTATTATGTATACAGCGTACTCACATAAGCCATTGTAGTCATTTTCTGTTGCTCGCAGCTGAATATCATTCCTACCTCATATACCCATCCAGGAGCCTAGCCTCAGATTTCTCTGATCTCAATTCTGATGACTCCTACCTCTGTTCATTTCAGCACCATACCATCTCCAAATCTTGGACCTAGAACTATCCATGCCCGAAACATCCGATTATCACCTGGTTATATCTAGGAAATATCTAATTATCACCTCGAACTACTCCATGCCTGAGATATCTGATACAAACTGCTCATTTTCTGAGCCAAACTCTGATCCTTCCTCATTCCTGGGGTGATGGTAAGAGGGAGCCATTGATTTGGAACTGGGCATTTATTTTGGACTCCCTGTGGAAGGGGTCAAGTTCTTCAGGCCAGCTTTTATTAATATTTCTCTCCAGTGTTCGCCCTCATTGAGGGCTACCACAGCTCAGTCTCCCGCTTTCCCCCATGTTTCACACAGACCCACCCACCCTCCCTTCTCTCTTGTCTTGGGCAATGACGTATTCCTCCTCATGGTCAAGTCCAACCCTTCTACCAGCACTCTTGATTCTGTTCCCTCTCGTGTCTCCAGGATTTACTCCATCCACTCTTACTGCCCTCTGATGTCTTCAACCTCTCCGCGCTTACCCTCTATCTGGAAATATGCTCAAGCTCCCCCCACCCCTAAAGCACTTTCCTTTGACCTTGTACTTCCTCTTCCCTCTCCTTTTTCCCTGAGCTTAATAGAAGAGTCATTTTCACTGGGTAGAAGTCCCTCACTGCTCAGTCGCTCCCCATCCATGCACTCTACCACTACAACTGTTTACAGAAGTCTCCTGTGAGTTCCAGATTATCAAGCCCACTGGATACATTTCATTCCCTATCTTTCTGGACTGCTTTGTTGATTCGGCATGGTGACCATGATCTCATTGTTGGGTCTTCCCACTTCCTTGGCTTCCAAGATAGCCTCGCTCTTTTCTGGCGTTCCTTCTACTCATTAACCAGGGCTTCTGAGGCTCCTTGATGGAGGCTCAGGGTCTTGAGACCTGAGTCATGACTCCTCAGGGTTCTGTGCTCAGTGTAGTGCTATTTTCTTTCATACTCTGCCTCATTTCTCATCCATGTTAGAATTTCTATGACCTCTATGGTGCCAATGCTTTGATATGTATCTTCAGCCCTGGTACTGCTTCTGAGGTTAAAAAAATTATTCTATCACCTGTGGATTACATCTCTAGCTGCCCCGTGAATGTCGCCACATGGCTGGTCACCAAAGCCAAGTTCCTGAGGATGACATATGTGCCCTTGGGTCTCAGTTCCTGTTCTTTCTTTTGCCTTACTCCCTGCCTAGTCATTCCAGACCCTCTGGGCTTCCCAGTATGTGCCATGATGCCTCATGCCTCTGAATTTTGATACACGCTGCCTGAAACTCCCTTTTCTGCTTCTTCCCTTCCTGTCTCATTCTTACTCATCTTCAGTGCTCACCCTGGGCATCACCTCTCTGCCAGGAAGCTTTACCTATCCGGTGTCCTGAGGCAGAGCCAGGTGTCCCACTTCTGGGTGAGCCGTTACCACTGCACATATCACAGCACATTGCATCAGATGATCAGACCCAGCCCCTCTCTCTCTCTCTACCTCTCCATCTCTCTGTGTCCCTCTCTCTCTCACAGCCCCCACCTCTATGCACGCTTGTTCTATGGTCCCCTTGACAGCTTGTAGAGCTTTGCCTTGCATGCGGCACTGCTACACGTCACCTCCCAGCTTCACTGCCTGCAAGCTAGCTTCCAAAGAGCCGCAGCACCTCTGCAACTCGGGATTCACTTCCACGTCCCCAGGAGAAGGTGATTAGGTCACATCCGGTCAGGGACAATCCATGGGAAAAGTGGACATGGGAAACTGGAGAGGGATCTCCTGATACACAGGCTGCTTATGTGAGCAGTGGCCTGGAAGGAAATGATGCCCATTTCTAGTATAACTGATTAAAAAAATAAACCATGCAAAAGAAACTTCTAGAAAACAGCACTAAAGCTGGCTTCTTTTCCCCATGTCCAGAGCTGGGGTCTCTGAGTGGATTATGGTTCCTATGAAGTTATCTGGGCAGGGGTGTCTGCTAGTCATCTGGCTGTTAATACTACACTGTGATTCCGAATTTTGATTGATTCTTTGCCTGCAGTCTCTTCTTTAAGGGCTCATAGAAATGACATTGGCCCAATCCCCAGAATTGGTTTCAAGAAGGCCTGAATTGGCAGAGATTCTTGGGTGGTCCTGGGATCCTGGGGAAGCATTGCTTTGACTTTCTTGAGCCTTCGCTCCTTGGAGACTGGTTGGGTCATCTGGAGAGGGGGAGGCCCAGGTTCAGACATCAAGGGATCTCTGGGGTCTCAAGGGGCAAATGACCATGCATGTGGCACGCTGGTAGACTGGACCACTCAGTAGGATGCCTGGCAAGGCAGAAGGGAACACAACCAAATGCCCATCCTCTGGGAGCACACAGTGAGAGAGACACACACATACTGACCTCTCCATGCCTCATCCCCTTGGCTGATTGTTTATCTTTATAAAGCTTCAGATCTGACATGCCATATACTTTACTTACTTATTTTTTTGTCTCCCTTCCACACACTTTAGAATGTAGCTTCCATAAGGGCAGGAATTCTTTTCGGTTCTTTTGCTCACTGCTGCATCCCCAGGACCTAGGATAGGTGCATAGCATGTACTTAAGTGTTTCTTACAGGAATGGATGAAGTACTAGAGGCAAGGTCTTTGCAGGTGTGAGAGCAGTTTAATCCATACTAGGGATTCAGAGATGGTTTTCTGCAGCCAGTGTGCTTAAGCTACATCACTAGGCAAATCTGGGTAGGGAGAGGAAAGAGGGGAATCACAAGCAAAGGATGGAAGGAAAGACCAGCCTGGTGTATGCTTGGCTCACAGTGTGGAAAGGCTTCTGGAGGTGGGTGTGCTTCAGCGGCTGTGGGGCAAGGGTCCAGGCTGGCAGGTACTGATCGGGTGAACGAAGAGCTGAAGCTACAGGCGTCCCACTTTGGGGGTGGGTAGGGCTAGGTGACACACAGGTGCTCACTCTTGTGTTGGGATTCAGTACAGGGCCAGAAGGGGGGATGTGGCACCCTCTCCCGGAGCTGGGTAGCCCAGCCCCTCTGCAGTCAATCACATAGCTAGACCACAGAGCTATGGGCACTTTGGGATTCCAGTCTGTGACAGGAGAGAGGCTCAGGATCTTGGTCAGCAGAGGGACAGAAGGGGCCAGGACCTGGAGACACACACTCCAAATGGCGCAGGATCCCCAATGTCAGGGGGACGGAAAGTGAATGGATACTTCAGTCCGACTCCTCACTTTGGCTGCCACCGCTTCTGCCCCTCCCACAGGGAGCTGCTGCTGGGGAAAGGCGCTGGGTGGAAGAAGGCCTTCTTGTTCCTGCTTAAGATGATGCTCTTACTCCGCTTTTAGCTCCGAAGGCAGAAGAGCCCCACCCTCGGCTTCCCGAATGTTCAGTTTACAGTCTCATACTCAGCCACGGCCTCTGAAGGCCACTCCACAGGGTAAACCGGGCTGTTGAAAGCCCTTGTGTTGAACCTGGGCCCTGAGATCTGTCACCAGCCATCCTCACTGTGGGTTTCCCTCTGAGCTCCTTCCTGCACCGATCTTCATTTGGGACAGCTCCTCAGAGGTGCTCTGATGATGCTGAAGCCCAGAAGCCCTGGGGCCAAGGTCTGGGTTGCTTTTCTTTTGGGAGGCTCTTGGCCTTTATGCAAATATGCCTACCTGTCCCCAGGCCAGCTCTGCAGAGTTGGGGGCGATGACCTTGAATACTGGCTGCAGTGCCCTCAGAGACCATCTGTGGCTCCGCGATGCTCCCAGCATCATAGCTCCTCTGGCTTGTCTTGCCTCGCTCCTTCGAGGGCCGCTGGCCCTGTATGGTCGGCTTGGAGCTTGCACTTTGTTCCGCTAGCCATTTGTTTGCACCCTAACTCCCTTGTTACTTTGTGCCCCTCTGAGAAGCTCCCCATCTACCTTACAGCTCCTTCAAAGTCCAGCCATGTCCAGCCCAGGATCCAAGCGTCGCTTTCAAAGCTCAAATGTGAGCTGAGGTTTGCCTAACCCTCAGGCTGACATAGATGTGGCCACATCCCAGGCAGGTGCGAGCAGCGTCTCCCCAGAGACCTGACCAGGGAGTAGTGAGCAGGGATGGGGTAGGGCTGGTGGAGGAGAAGGGTTCCCCTCTATCTTCACTTTGCTCTTGTTTATATCCTCTATGCCTCCCACTGATCGGGACATACATGGGGCTGCTTTGTATGCGCCTCCCTGATTTGCTTAGGCTTTTTTCTGCTTTTTTTCCTGGGCTGAGGGGGGTTTCTACACAGGATGGGGAGAGCGTATTTTGTTAAAAGCTAAGTTGGAGGGAGGGCAGGGAGAGATCAAGTAATTTAGCACATCTTTTTCAAGGCAATAGCTTGACTTGCAAGCCTATTTTTTTCCTCTCTAGAAGCTGAATGGCACCTAGGTGTTTTTCTTAATTTATCTTCCATAACTAATCTTAAAATGTCCCCAGGCAGATGGAGCACAGACCAAGGTGGAAGTTCAAGTTCCTATTAATATTTCTTAAGCTAATTATATACTTCGCTATGCATCCATTCACCATGTACAAATACAAAGTTCTTGCTCAAAAGAAAAAAAAATTTGGCTTGGCTGTCTGAGGAAAAGGGCTGAGATCTCTTGGTTTCCTTCTTCACATTTTCTGAGTAATGAATGAGTCAAACAATGAAGGAATCTGTTGGGACAGGCTTTTATTCTCTCCTCTCAAGCGCCACCATCTCTGCTCCCGTTCTGGGCCTCCCTTGTAACCTACACAGCTGTCCTATGTATTATAGAAGAATGTGGGGTCTCTACCTGTGGTCGTCAGCTGCAGAAAAGCCATTCCTTCAGGAGATGATACCAGGATCTCAGGACACAACTTGAACACGCTCTGTGTAATTCTCAAAGGGACACAAATGGGAGGGTTGAGGCATTCCCTTGGACTCTGCCATCTGGACATTTGCTTAGCGGAGGGTGATAAAGGAGAAATAAGTTGCAGTTCTCATAACTGCCTGTGTTTCCTGGGCATTTATAGAGGGAAGGCTAGCAGAGGACATTGAATCCCTCGCTCTGTGGGACTCTTTCTGTAGGATGCAAGACTCATGCTCGGAACAGAGAACCATAGCGATGGTAACACAGTAGCTCTGTCCACCTGAGCCTCAACTGTCTGCACCCTCATCCCCACCCACACACCTCTGCATGGGAACCTATGCAATCCCCTTTGCCCTACGTCCCATCTCTGGCACCTAGTGGCTAAAAATCTGGGACTTGGCTCCTGAGCGCCCAGTTCAGATTCTGCTTCTGCTCCTTACCGGTTGTGCAACTTCTGTTCATCTCTCTGAGCCTCAATCTCCTCACCTGTAAATTGGGGATCACATAGGATTTTGTGAGGATTAAATGAAATTGAGTTTGGAAGGGGTTAAGCACAGTACATGGCATGCCAGGAATCAGGGACTCTGTGGGGACTGATCTTTACCTGCCTGGAGCCCATAAGGAACCCTGACTAAAGAGCTCTGAGCTGCAGTGGAAAGAGGGGAAGATGTTAGACTCTGGCTGGGGAAGTAAGACTAACTAACCCACAGTGAGAAAATAGATACCGGCCACAAATAAATTAGGGATTCGATAAGAAGAAAAGAGACAATTGGGGATGGCTAAGGAGATCTTAGAGCCACTAGAGTTGGGACTAAAAGAATCCTCTTTGGGTAAGTAGGGGTTATTCTGACCTGAGGCTGAGTTGGGGTTGGCTGAGGCTGACCCAGCCCCCTGCAGACCCAGGTGGTAGGCTCCGAAGATTTGATACCACCCAAAAACGATTTGCACTTGGACTTATTAAGCAGCTGCTATGCAATCAGTATACATTTGTTGATGAGCCCCAGTTTCACAAAACATTATGCCGGGAGGTATAAATACATGACTTGCAGGCTTGCTGTTAAATATATACCTAGAGGCTTCCTGGGTAGATGTTTGGCAGAGCTGAAAAGCTCACTTGTTCTTCTGTGATGAGAAGCCAATTGAGAAGTTTTTGAGGACAACTTCAGGCTTAAGCTGGTATGATTTTACTCTAATCACTGACCTTCCCATATTTTCCTAATCATGCAAAGCTTTTTTACTTAGAAAAAATATTAGTTACAAGTTGTTGTTGTTTTAATGCAAATACCCATTACACTTGGTTTTGCGATTATGCAGAAGAAATGGACAATTCTTTGGAGATGCCACTTAAGCAATGAGGGCTGCTGGGTCACCATGTCTACAGATGTCCCCATGAGACGTCTCAAATACAAGTAGGTAGATGGAGTCTAGGGCCAAAGATTAGTAATTGTTGTTTCTGGGTGGAGGCTTCACAGGTGGTTGTTTGTTCTTTCCGTTTTTCTCTATGTTTGGAAATTGTCAAAGAAAAAGGTAGGGAAAATACCGTGGGGGGAAATGAGTTAAGAGGACCAGCTATCCCCTCGTGGCTGGTAGCTTTAGGCTCCAACTGAGGACTTCCCGTCTCATGCCTGAATTTAGAGTGTTTCCCCTGTACTTCGGGGCTCTTTTTTTTTTTTAACTTAAAAAAAATTTATTTATTTTGGAGAGACAGAGTGAGACAGAGGGCAAGTGGGGGAGGAGCAGAGAGAGAAGGAGACACAGAATCTGAAGCAGGCTCCAGGCTCTGAGCAAATGTTCAGCACAGAGCTCGATGCAGGGCTTGAACCCGTGAACTGTGAGATCATGACCTGGGCCGAAGTCGGACGCTTAATTGACTGAACCACTCAAGTGCCCCCTTTGGGACTCTTTAAAACTTGAGCGTACTGGCTGTTCACTATAGGTTTCCAATTTCTGCTGTCTGCCTTGGGGCCACCTCTGTGCCTCTTCCTGGCTTATCCTCAGCCTGCTGGATCTTCTGAGGAGCTACCAGACCCTGCCCTGCCTGTCACGGCAACAGAGGAGCAGCCCCTGGAGGAAAATGAAACAGAATGGAGAGCCTCTTATTTTTATTTCTAGATGTGAGCTCTTTGGGGGGCATGGTGCACAGTGTAGCACCTGTCAGCCCCAAGTCTTGGGAAGATATCTGGGTGTCTGTGGGGAGTGAGGGGGAAGACTAAGTTCCTCTCCTTAGGTTTTGTGTGTGTGTGGGGGGGGTTGTCTGAGGAGACAGGTCTTGTGGAGGAACTATGGTTCCACTGGACTTATTGAGAGATTTATGCCTTCCTGTTGAAGTTTCAAGAATGATTTAAACTTTGAGTTCTTTAGAACTTATTTGCTAACTTTAGACTTAACCTCTACATAGCACACGATGCCACTGTGTAGTAAAGTCGTCATTCATTCATTCATTCATTGCACCCATTCTAATCTAGTGCTTGTTTGGAACCCAGTACGAGCCAGTGCAGGGAACACAGGGCTCCACTGTGCCTTCAAGTCTGCAGTAACCCCAGGCATTGGGGGAGGAGAACTCCCTTTGGGAGGCGGTGGCCAGGGCAGTTTTCTTTGGAGGGGTGGAGTCAGGGCAGGTAAAAAAGGGGTTGAAATTAGAGAGAGGAAGGTACTTTCTTGCAGGATGGGTGTGCGGGATACCATGAGTGAAGGCACCATCTGATCAATGTACATTCTCTAGGCAGATGGAGATTAGTGGGCCTCGGTCAGGCTGGGGAAAAACCTAAAATTAGCCCGACCAGCTGGGCCTGGGCTGTGCAGGACCCCCCCCTTACCCCCCTGGCCTCCTCAAATTTCAGGAAGCATGAGTGTGTGCAGGGACAGCGTGCTCTGCCTGGGTCACCGCAGGCAGAACAGGTCACCCAGGGCTAGGCTGGGCAGGGGGTGTAGCTCCCAGCAGAGATCCAGTCTCCATGTGGGCTCCCCAGGCCTGCAGGAGCCAGGCATGAGGGAAGGGGGAGCCCCTCTCCTTCCCCTCCCTCTCCTTCTTGACACTGCTTCCTCTTTTGCTTCCTCATTCCCCTTCCAGATCTGGGGGCCCTGACAGTGTGGCCAGAGGCAGGTCAGAATATTCCCTGGGCCAGCAAGCTGTGACCGCCATGGGGCAAACCCAGCCGGGACAGAGGCCTGGGCAGGCACCTTCCTGGGGCTTTGGGGGAGGAGCAAGCAGAAAACCCTATCTTCACCCACGGTACCCTGTGCCAGCCTCCTTGCTGACCTTGCCTGAAGGTCCCTCCATGAGTCACCACAAGGAAAGAGCAGGTGCTGACATCAAGCCTTAGAGGTTGTTTGAAAAGCTAATCTTGCCTTGGAAGGTGCCAGGGCTGGTGTGAGAGGTAAGGAGCAATGTGGTACCTTGTGAGTTGTAGGCAGGGTGGGGAGGAACTGGGTGGTGGCAGTGGGGGGGGGTGATGGGGAGCTGGGCAGCCTCCTCAGTGTCCCCCACCTTTCTCCCACACAGTGCCCACCCCAGTCACATCAGATGTCCCCAACATGGTTTTTCTTATGGGCTGAGCTGTGGGCCCCCAATTTCATGTTGGAGCTCTAACCCCCAGCACCTTACAATGTGACTGTATTTGGAGACAGGATTTTTATTTTTATTTATTTTTTTTATTTTGTTATTTTTTTTAAATGTTTTCTTTATTTCTAGGAGACAGAGAGACAGCGTGAACAGGGGAGGGTCAGAGAGAGAGGGAGTCACAGACTGAAACAGGCTCCAGGCTCCAAGCTGGCAGTCAGCACAGAGCCCGACGCAGGGCTCGAACCCACGAACCGCGAGATCATGACCCAAGCGAAAGTCGGACGCTTAACCGACTAAGCCACCCAGGCGCCCCATGGAGACAGGATTTTTAAAGAGGTAATTGTGTTAAAAGGAGGGTGGGCCCTAATCCATTATGACTGGAGTCCTTAGACACCCACAGACAGAAGGTTCGTGTAGACACATGGGAGAAGATGGCCAGCTACAAGCCAAGGAGAGAAGCTTCCGAAGCAATCATACAGACATGATCTTGAACTTGTAAACCACCAGGACTATGGGGACATAAATTTCGGTTTCTCCAGCCTTCCAGTTTTTGGTGCTTGAAATGGTGGCCTTAGCCCACTAACACAGTCCCGGTCCCCAGAGTGTCCTGTTCAGCACCCCATCTTCTCGTCTCTCTCCACTCTGGGGTCTTCCCTCCCGGGCCACCAACTCCAGCTTTCACAGCCTCTGAGACAGTTGCAAATGCAAGCCCTGGTCAGGATGTCTCCTGAACTGCAGGTGTGCAGGAGCCTTCTGGAGAATGAAGGATGATGAGCATGGGCAGGAGGGCTCTGGAGCACTTCCTAAGAAATTGTGATGAGGGTGAGCCCCCAGCGCCCTGTCATTTATGGCCAGCATAAGCTAACGGCATCAAGAGCCTTCCCTGCAGCCTGCTAGGCAGCCAGCATGCCCAGCAGCAGCATCCATTGAAATATTACTTGGAGGTTCCTCTCCCTATATAACGGCCTTGACCCCCTTTCCAGCACAACACCTTGCTTGTATGTCCCAGCCTTGGGAATTGGTGGAACATAGAATGACCTGTCTGCTAAAGACCTCACCAACTGCAAGCTGGAGCTGGCCCTGATTCCCTAGGAATAACAATGAAACCAGAACACAAACCCTGACATCCCCTTCCCCCCCACCCCCCCACCCCCGCTTCACATTCCTTCTTTGGCAGAATGGAGAGGAAGACCTTTGAGAAACAGAGATCAGGGGTGATCTCAACCGCTCAGCCATGAGCACCATGCTCACGGCATCAGGGAGCCCTCGTGGTGAGTGTGTGTGAGAGATAAGAGAGCTCCAGTCTGTAGAATGGGGGCTGTGGACGCTGGTGCACAAGGGCCCTATGTGTAAATGAGAGGGGGAGGGTACACCGTTCGAGGAGGGAAAAAAAACAACCTACCTACCCCTGGCCTGCTCATGCCAGGCAGGCCCTCTAGACCTGCAGCTCCAGGCTCTGCCCCCCCAGCTCTGGACTCTCCTGCAAGGCTTGGGGCCATTGCTGCTGCTGGGGGTGGTCCTCAGCCAGCCTGTTGGCTCCGGCTCTGGCCTCAGCAGGGGTCTGTTGCATCACCCACCCTCACTGTACCAAGCTCTGCTGAGAGCAGTGTGCCAGACACCCACCCAACGTCTAGTTTCTCCTTCTTCCTACCAGCGGGACCCTGACTGGGGTTGGGGGAGTACACGTGGCCCAGGTAAGATACTTCCTTGGATCCTTTGTAGCTAGTGGTGGCCATGTTGACCCAGTTCTGCCCAATGGAATAAGAGGGAAGTCGGCGGGGAGATATTAAAAAGGGAAATGACTCATCTGACATGTTCGTCAGCCCTTTACCTCTGACTGCTGACTTCACCCTATCCCTTTTTACCTTCTTAGAAGACAGATTAGATGCCCGGAGGGACAGTAGCCATCATTTAATCGTGAGGAGAAAAGCCAGGTACTAGTTGTGCTGGAGGAAGAGAGGAGTCTGGCTGACACCCTTATACAATAGCACCAGCTGTTAACTGACAACTTCCGAACTTAATTTTCTGGGCAAGATTTTTTTTTTTTTAAATCCCTTCTTTGTTTAAGGCCTTGTTACTCTAGTTTTCAGTTCCCTGCAGCTAAATACAGTCCTGCCTGACACATAGCTCTTCCTACACAAAATCTGAGGGCTCCTTCTGAAATATAAATACCCACCCCAGCCCCAGAGCAGCCTCGCCCATGGATGGCCGGACCTCTTCCCTGACCCCGCCATGCACAGGTGATGGCCCAAAGGGTATGGGATCCCAGGTTTAGAGAAGGTAAGTGACTTGCCCTGTATCACACAGCTAATAAGGAATAGAGCCAAGGGTCAAAGTCAGATCTTTTGTTCCGGGGACACTTTTTCTTCTCTGATACTAGAGCTGGGGGCAGGGGGATAGTAGAGATGAGGGGTTCACAGCCCAATGAATCTGATATGATTTCCTAGGAATAATAATAGATCAAATCCTCATTGAAGGTTTTATCAAATGTTGCCTGAACAAGAACTCCCTTGACTACTGTGTTCAAAATTTCAACCCCTATTTCCAGAGCTCTCTTACCTTGCTTTTTTTTTTTTTTTTTAAATTTCATAGAATTGATCACCTTCTAGGACACTATACAATTTACTTTTGTTATTGGTTGTATGATGTCTGCCCCTTTCTTCCTATCTCCAGGACGAAGCCACACACAGATAACGGTCTTGGTCTGCTTTGTTCCTTAATGCATTTCTAAATGCCTGGAAGACTTTCTGGCATAAAGAAAGCATTTGTTAAATGGAATTAATAGCTGTGTTTCCTGACCACCAGCTGCTCTGGGCTGACTTGTGTCCTCCAAATTCACATGTTGAAGTCCTAACCCCAGTACCTCCCAGTGTGACTGTATTTGGGTATGGGGTCTTTGGAGACGTAGTGAAGTTAAAAGGAGGTCAGTAGGGTGGGCCCTCATCCAATGTGACTGGTGTCCCCACAAGAAGAACTGATTAGGACACAGACATGCAGAGAAGGAAGACCATGTGAGGACACAGCAAGAAGATGCCCAACCACGAGCCCAGGAGAGAGACCTCAGGAGCCATCCGTGCTGACATCCTGATCTCAGACTCCCAGCCTCCAGAATCTAGGCTATGCGCCCAGTCTGTGGTCCTTTGCTCTGGCGGCCCTAGCATGCGGTACAGCAGCCATGCCTGGCGCAGTTTGGAGGGTTTTGTACATGTTGTCTCATTTGATCTTAACCACAATCTGAAGAGATAGTATGTGCTTTGCAGATGCTGCAACTAAGGCCAGGAAATGTTGATGTGGGGGCCTGAAGAAGCCTACCTGTTGAGGTGCTGGGCCTCATGGGGCTGGGGGTGGGGGAGCCCAGGTTGCTGATCCAACAGGGGCCCCTCCTTATCAGCGTGGGCAGTCAGGCTGCCCTACTCCCAAACCTACCTCGAAACAGGCCTGTGCTAGCCTCTCACACCCCAACCTGCTCTGCAGCAGCCTTTTTTTAATACTGTTTATTTATTTATTTTTTTTTATCTTTGAGAGAGAGACAGAGAGACAGAGACAGAGTGTGAGCAGGAGAGAGGCAAAGAGAGAGGAAGACAAAAAATATGAAGCAGGTTCGAGGCTCCATGCTGCCAGCACAGATCCCAACGCAGGGCTTGAACCCATGAACCATGAGATCATGACCTCACCTGAAGTTGGACACTTAACCCGCTGAGCTACCCAGGCACCCCACTACCAGCAGCTATGGGCAGAGTCCTGCGATCTGAGACACTGCCGGACACGCTATGGTGCAGTTTTGACTCTGAGGTCAATGGAGGGAGGAGAAATAAGACAGCTTTGGGGACAACGACCCTCAGAGCAGTTACTGCTGGTGCGCTGACCTGCAGGTCTGCCCAGAGAGCCAGGTTCTCCAAGGGGAGGGTGTGGGGGGCCCACGGTTCCTTAGTGGCCACTCTTAGCTGGAACAGCAGCCATGGCTCATATTAACTGAGGTCCTGGCAGGTGCCAAGCCCTGTGTTAAGTGCATGGTATAGAGTTTCTCATTCAATTCTCTGAGCAGCACTGCACAATGGTCCCTGATATTATCACCATTTTACAGCTGAGGAAACTGAGGCTCAGAGAGCTCAAGTGACTTGACCCTTCAGCTAGTGGGTGGTGGGGCTGGGATCCTGTCTGACTTCAGTGCGGGTTTGCTTCACCATTAACTCACATCAGCTGTATGCCTGGCCATGTGTTTTCTTAGGCTGTAGTTGGTTGGAAATGTTCCCCAAACCCCCTGCACTGGGCAGAGAATTAGGAAGGAAGTTTGTGGGGGGAGAAGACGGAAACTCTGCCAACCAGTGTGATACAGATCTGAACTCCCGAGTGTGTGGTTGGTAACCTCGCCTGCTTGCTTCCCCCGCCCCCACCAACAACCTCCATCCGGGAGCAGTGGCCATCCCCTCTGTCTGAATCCCCCTTCAAGGCCACCCTGTGCTCATCTCAGCCAGGTTCATGGGGGAGGCAGAGGTGTCCCCTGCCACCAGCTCTTGGTCATCGGTGGCCGGTTGTGAAACACCCTGGCCAACCCATGGCAGCAAAGGGGGAGGGAATTCCCTTGGATCATTCCCTGGATAATTCCAGCCCCTTCCTAGAGGTACAGAGACAGCCTGGGGACAGTCTGAAGTGAGTACCGGGTGGTGAACTGCCTATGCTCTGTGACAGCGTGGGGCTGATTCCCTCTGTGCTGAAAGAGCCCCGAAGAGGGGCCTTCTGAGGCTTTGACCATCTGCTGTGTAAGCCTGGCTTCGGGCCTCACAGCCTGGAACACTGTGGCTCAGAACCTCGGTGCAGGTGAAATAGGGCAGTCTTTTTTCCACTCCTTCCGGAGGGCAGCTGCCAGTGACCTCCCCGTCTCCCCCAAGAGTGAGTGTGGCCCAACCTGGTGGGGGAGGTGTGCCCTCCACATCTGATGTGTCTCTGTGTTAGGGGGGTGAGGATGGAGTGCATGTGCCCAGAAGCATGACCTTTGCCTGTCCGCGGGCCCACCCCCTGTCACCAGACCCCAGGCGGCCTACGGGAAGGTGCTTGGCAGGGGAAGAGGGCGGTGGTGTCCATGGGCCCGGGGCACAGAGGCGGGTAGACTGGATGGCCTTGGTGGGAAGCCAGAGGGCATGATAAGGCTGCACCGGGCCACGCCCACTTGCCTGAGTCTGAGGAAGTGGCAAGGCCCCAGCTCCAGGTGCCCGACAGCCAACAGGCTAAAGGCCAAGCGCTTGCACATCTGGGGCCTCCCAAGCTGCAGGCTGCGGGGGGCTGGGCGGGGCACCAGCTGATGGAGGAGAGCTGCCAGGGAGGGTATTCCTGTGTGTCCCAGGGGGCTCCCTTGGCAGGGCTCCTCCCTCCCAACCACACTTATCCTGCCCTGCAGGCTGGCTTCTGGGCTCTTCTTTAGAAAAAGGAGTATAACCGTCATCCTTTCCTACGCTCCCCTCCCCCTAACCTGCAACCCCTCCAAACTCCTATCTTCACTCTCAGACACACAACACCCTGCTTCTCATTTCCTGGATGACTCTGTAGTTCTAGAAATTAGGAGCTGCTGTGTTCTGAGAAGGTGCTTTCTATCTCCCCTGGGAAGTGAGCAGCACATGCTTCCCGACTCCACGGGACAGCCACCGCAGCTGGCAGCAGAGATGGCGGGACGAGAGGCCCCGGGGCCTGAGCTGGGGCTGGCGCAGCGGGCCGAGTTCCCGAGGTGGCCGAGGCGCTGCTCAGGGACAGCTGGGTCTGCAGGCCTCACCCGGGGGGGNGGTAGGGAGCAGGTGGGAGGGCAGTGGAGGCCCAGCTAAAGGTTCTGGGGCTACTTCAGGCAGGGCAGAGCCACTCTCAGTGGGAGCAGAGGGCCAGGTAGGCTCTCAAGGCAGGGGCTGTCCCAGGGGCCGCTGTCACCAGGGCTGTGGCAGAGGGTCCCCGGGGGCATAGCTGAGACGGCCGGGTGAAGCCTGCTCTGCGCAGGGGCTGTTTGCTCCATGGCAGGACTGTTGAGGTGGCTGGAGGTCTCAGAGGAGGCAGGTGAGCCCCTCTATGTGGGTAGGCGCTCAAGTCAGGATGAGATCAGAGACAGGAGGCCGAGGAACATTCTTCTGGAAGAGCACATTGCTCCTGCACGGCTCCAGAGGCTGTGGTGGCATCTACACGCAGGAGGGAGCTGGTGGCCAGCATGGGCCATCCCGTCCCTGTGGGGCTGGGGCCGAGACCTGTGGTTTGGACACAATAGCCACTGAGGGGCCAGCTGCCCCGGTGTGGGGAGCAGAGTCTCCCTTTTGGGGACCCCCTACTCAGCCAGAGGGCTAGTTTCTTCCCTTCATGCCATAGATCCTTCCAGGTGCCTGCGAAGAACGCGATGTGTGCAGGGCACCACGAGAGAGAGAGGTGAATGAGGCAGAGCCCTGCTTCCAGCCCTAAGGAGAAGCACGAAGTCCCATGTGCCCAAAGAATTCTTATTTAATTACTTATTTAAGACTCAGAGAGAGTGTGGGCTCCAGAGTGAGGCCGTCACGGTGGTCTGGGGCACAGAGCAAGTGACCCTGAACTTGGCCTGAGGGCTGTACGGGCCACAGGCAGAGAGATGAGGGCATAAGGATGGTGGGAAGTGAATGGAGTGGCCTGAGGAGTCGCCGTGAGAAGGACAGCAGCTAATGGTGCTTAGGGATTAGTGATTGTGGTTTCAGTCATTACAGGCACAAAACCAGATGTGCTGAAGCATTGGCTCCGGGCCTGGCAAGTGGTACAGTTATCGCTACAGAAGTAGGCTCGCAGCAAACTGAGAGGCAGAGGAGTGAGTGCCAGACCACTCCTTCGCCTGCCTGGGGTGGACCCAGCGCTCTGTAGCCCCGGCCTCCGGAGCTGACTGCCTGTGGGATGGCAGGCAGCCTCACGCCTTACACATGCTGCCCGCACTGCTTGGGACAGCACCGTGTGGGCCCCTCCACAGCTGATTAAGGTGTCCTTTCACCTTGGCCTGGCCATTTCCACTGGGCGGAATAGCAGGAGACGGGCAGGGTCAGGTTTCTTTGCAACTCAGGGAGATGCCTTCGCTGCCCCGGAGCGGGATCTGGGAGTCCTTGCGTTACCCTGAGGGCCCAACTTCGGTTCTAGAGTGTGTTCCAGAACCCAGATGAGGAAAGCCCACCCCAGCCCCACCCACAGAAGCCACAGCATCATTTGGATGACTGTGCCTTAACACCTGCTCCCTGTCGGGAGATGTGGCCCTGTCACCTACCCAGGCTCTGATCTTTCCACCCCCTCTCTCCCACACGTACCCAACTGACTCTGACTGTTTTGTCCAACCCTCTCAGACTCTCTCAAATCTTCCCTCCTCTCCTCCCCAAGGCCCTGTCTTCTCCTGCCTGTTATTACATTAGCCTTTCAATGTCTGGCTCTCCTCCAGGCTCTCCCTTTCTGGGCTATTCTCCAGAGCTAAACAAGAATCTTTCAGAAATGCAAACTCCACGCCAGAGTTCCCCCTAATGACACTCAATAAGCTTCTAGATAAAACCCCAGTTCCTCAGCAAACCAAGCTTTCAGCGCCAGGGTCCCCCTTTTTCCCACCTGCCCACCTCTTGGGCTTCTGGATTCAGGCCCATTGACATCTTCACCTGAAGCCCCTGGACCTTGCTTTCTTGGAACTCCCGTACCTTTGTACCTGCTCCCTCTGCCTGGAGCACCTCTTCATCTCAAGCTAACTCCTGCTCAGTGTTTACATCTCTATCTTACTTTTGTTTATTTAAAAAATTTTTTTAACGTTTTTATTTATTTTTTGAGAGACATAGAGAAACAAAGCATGAGTGGAGGAGGGGCAGAGAGAGAGACACACACACAGAATCCAGTGCAGGCTCCAGGCTATGAGCTGTCAGTACAAAGCCTGATGTGGGGCTCGAACCCACAAACCACGAGATCATGACCTGAGCTGAAGTCTGCTGCTTAACCGACTGAGTCACCCAGGCGCCCTTATTTTTTTTTTTAACTGGAAATGTCTATTGTTTGCTGGCTATCGGCGTGACACAAAATTGCTCTGCTCAGGGGTCACTGCCTTGACATACTTTCCCCACCTGGGTGCTCTTCACGTGGGCTCCCTGGTGCCTGTGATGAGCACCAGGTAGCATGCTGTGATTTTTCGTTCTCTGGTTTCTCATGTTTTATCCTCACACCCAGCAGTTCCTGAATTATATTAGGTGCTAAATAAACACATTGATTCAAATATCTAATTTATAGAACAGCAAATTCTATTTCAAACCTATAGATCCAAGTGTACGAATTTAAAGCAGAGTTTAATTATTCTACCATTCAACTTTGTCTTCAGCCCCCTTTCTGGCTAATGCAGACACATTAGCCAATTCCAGAAACCCACCACTGCTGTGACTCTCTTCCCTCACAGTTCAACTATACTCAATTATTTCATTTTCTCCTCTTCATTTCTGTAGCAGGATCCATGTGGGGATGCGTCTCTGACTGTCCAGACACAGGTTGTTGAGGGGACATTCTGAAGCCTTGTTGGCATCAACCCCGTTCTCTGTTTTACAGTCGGCATCTGTCCCTCAGCCTTTGCAGAGATGATTTCTCAGCATGTTACAGAAGACGGAAGGGGACAGCCATTGAGTGCAGAGATGAATTCTCAGCATGTTACAGAAGATGGAAGGGGACAGCCATTGAGTACAGGGGCTGGTGGCTTCATTCACTCCAAAGAGCCCTTTCCCCTGCAAATCCCAAACCTCAAGATGCTTCCCTGAGAAAACAGCACCTTAGAGCAGAAGGTTGTGGGTGTGCAGAGGTCCACCTGCTTCTCACCTCCTTCCTCAAGAGTGAGGAGGGACCCAAAGAGAGCGCAGAAGTGCAGAAAGTGCCCATTATCCGGTAGAGCACACTTATGAGTCAAAAAGCCCTGTGAGTTCCAGGCTGGTGGTAGGAAGTCCTAACTACATTGCTTTGCATAATAAAGTAGGGAGGAATATTTTTAGAGCTGGAGTTGGGGGTGGAGTTCTGGGCTTCAGCAAAGGGGGTGAGTGGGGCAGGTAGAATGACTGCTGGCAGAATGGTCAACAGACCATTCTTTGTCTCTTCCATGGGATGGGCCTTATCTGTCTCCCCAAACTTTCATAAAGTAGGCTCCCAGTTTGGAGTGTTCACCTTGGCAAAGGAAGGGAGGCACTTTCCATCCCATGTTCAAACTCCCTTCCACCCCCTTGGCCTTGGAGAGGCCCCGGGGGAGGCAGCCACATTTACCCAGAGCGTGCCATCATGGTGTGTCCAGCAGCAAAGAGTTCAGTGCCTGGTGTAGCAGAGAGTTTTGAAAAGGGCCACCTTTTGGGAGCAGTGTCTCTTGAACAAACTTGGGGTGTGGAGGATTCAGTCCCCTACCTTCCTCTATGAACACATTTGGTGATCTTCATGCCAATGGCCTGTAAAAGAAAAATTGCCTCCAAATTGCAGTGGGACAGAACTTTTTTGCGTATGAGGAAATTAGCAGTTTTCTTCTGGGAAGAACTCAGCATTCCTGAAGAAATGCATGAGCACATTTCTGATGAACTTCAGTGGAACTAAGATTAGTGGGGAACCCGTGCGCTCCCCCCCAGCTGCCTTGAAGAAGGAAGGCAGCAGCGCATACGCCTGCCTGTAGGGACAGAGACATGGAAATAGCGCTTTCTCAGCTCCTCCCACAAAGAGAGGCTGTCACACAAACCAATGCCGTAAAATAACAATAAAATGTGCGGTAGAGGGTCCACTTGAGTCTAAATGGACTCAGAAACAGGCTCACGGTGGCTGTGTGGTGAGATGGGTCTTGGGTGGGAGCACTGCCCACTGAGGGATGAGGGAGCTGTGCGTCATGAGTGGGATCCTCTGTTTCCTTGTCCGTACACGTGGTAGTCGCCCTGCCTCCATTCTTTGAAGGTTGCAATGATCAAATAGGATCAATGATCAAACAAGGATTAGATGGGGACATACCTGGAGAAGTGGAAGGCAGCTTGTAAACCAGAGATTTACTATTATTACCTTCTGATTCAGAGTTAAGTTCAAGATGCAGGTTCTATGCTGGTCTTCCTAAAATAGGCCGTCTTTTCAGCGGTGTGCAACTCCCCAACCACCCACCTTCACCCTGTGCATTCTCTTTCTGATTGCTCCAGCTTTGAGGCCTCTGAAGTGCATGGCTTCCTTCCTCCCTGCAACAGCTTCCTGACTCTCCTTCTGATGCCTCCCACGCAGGCTCCCCAGCATTCAGATCGGCCCAGCCACTCCCCAGCAGGCCACCACCACTTCATTTTCAGCAAAGCCAAGGCCACCGGAGCTGGTGTTGGGAGGACAGGGCGAGTCACCTTCCCAGCCCACAGGGGTCCCTGCCCAGCTTCTGGCCATCCCCAGCACAGGCCCGGAGAGGTCTGTCTCTCTGCTGATTATGAGATAGCTCATGGCTGTTAGGTCTGCTTGAATAAGCTCTTTTGTCCCAGAGAATTTTCCCATGTCAAACATTTAGTCTGTTGTGTTATGGGTCAGTGAGCAAGGAGATAAGTTTGAATTCTTAAACAACCTTGTGAATGCAAGACATCTGTCTGAAAGGCAATCAAACAACATCTGTCACACTGTCCCCAATTTTCAAGATGCTTTCTTAAAAAAGCAAATTGTTATTTTATGTTTTCGTTCTTAAAGAAATACATTTTCCTTTTTTTAAATTTGAAGCTTAAATTTTTCTTTTCTTTTTAAGTTTTTTTTTTAATCTATTTTGAGAGAGAGGGAGGGTACAAGCAGGGGAGAGGCAGAGAGAGAGACGGAGAGAGAGAGAGGCAGTCCTCTGTACCGGCAGCGCAGAACCCAACCCAGGCTCGAACCTAGGAACCAGGAGATCATGGCCTAAAGCCGAAACCAAGAGTCAGACACCACCCAGTCACCCCGAACTACATTTTCTTTTAAAAATTCAAATATTATAGAAATATATACGTTAGAACATGAAAAATTCCTCATAAATCTGTGCCTCCTTCTCTTCCTCCCCCAATGCCAGAAAACTATTGCTAATACTTTGGTGTACACTGCTGAGATTTTTTTTCCCTCTGCACCTACTAACATAGTTTTATTATTATCACCATCCTTTCTGTCACCATACCATAGATATTATGTTCTGCAAAGACATTTAAACTTCTTTTGGTATTAGGATCTCTCTAATTTAACAATTATATAGTTTGTCTGTAATTGTGTCTACGAAAAATAATTCATTTCATGAGTTCCCCACTGACAGATATTTGAAATTCAACCCTTTCTAATGCAGTTTTTCCTTTATATAAACAACACTGCATATATGTTTTTGTAGAGTCATGAAGGTGTTTCTGTGAGCATAGGAAGCAGAAATGCTGGGTCAAAGGTATAAACATTTAAAATTGAGTAGGCATTGCCGAAGTGACAAAGTGACAAAGCAAGCATTTTCCACCTTGAAGGTGGAAAATGTCCCCGGGCACCAAGAGGAGTCAATGCCAACAATAAGAAATGGCTGTTCATTTGGGTGTGCTCACGAGAGTGCAAGGCCTGGGGCATCTTTTGAGTGTGAAGAGTAACTCAGGAGAGATCAGAGGCATAAACTCAGTCTGGAAAGTACAGAAATCATCAGTTGAGTGAATTCCAGGAAAGGTGAAGTCTGAATGACACATTTTTTTTTGAAGATGTGATTAGGTTTATTAATATATCCCAGATAGCAAGTAGAGAGATGTTCTCCTGAATGTCAAGGACATTTATGAAATTGTCCGTTTGGCACCCCATTCTGTCTTTTGGAAATAGCACATCCCTTTGGGAGAGACCTCTTTCCAACATCCAGCTCCAGAAATTGGGTTCCAGTGGGATCTACCTAGGTTATTGTTTGCCAGCCTAGGCAGGGGTCAGTAAATAGAATCTCTAGCTAATTAGAAGCCTTCCTTAGACATTTTTTGGATGAGGAGAGGTCTTGTTCCATGTAAGGGGGTTGGAAATACATGTGTTCAGAGGGGGGCAGAGGCTATGGTGTCTGCACCGCAGAGAAAGATATTTGGAGAGACTGAAGTTGACTTCTAAATAGAAACTCAGTCAAGGGCAAAGAAAACCCCAAAGCCCAAGTGTCGAGTGAGGCCCTGACTCTTCTCGTCCCCAAGGTCCAAGGGCTTCCAGTCTCTTCCCATACTTTTGATATGGGCTGAAAAACTAGTTTTGCCTGCTTTTGACTGTTGTATAAATGGAATTGTACAATTTGTACTTATTTGTCCTGGTTTCTTTGACACAACAGTACATTAGTGAGACTCATCCATGTTATTGCATATAGCAGTAATTTTCAATTTAACTGCTTTAGAGTATTCCAATGATCTTGAGTGTATACCCATAATAAAGATTGCCAGGCTATGTGATAACTCCATGCTAACTTAAAAAAACTTTTTTTTTTTTTGAGAGAGAGAGAGAATGAGAACGAGAGCAATCATGAGCAGGGGAGGAGAAGAGAGAGAGGGAGACACAGAATCCGAGACAGGTCCAGGCTCCAAACTGTCAGCACAGAGCCCAATGAGGGGCTTGAACTCATGGACCCTGAGATCATGACCTGAGCCAAAGCTGGCCGCTTAACTGACTGAGCCACTCAGGTGCCCCTCCATGCTAACTTTTTGAGGAACTGTCAAATAGTTTCCTAAAGCAATCACACCATTTTAAATCCTCACTGAAAGTATGAGGGTTCCAACTTCTCTGCATCCACACATGTATTTGTTATTGTCTGGTTTGTTTCTTTTTTCCGATTATAGCCATCCTAGGGGATGTGGAGTGGTATCCCATTACGGTTTTTATTTCCATTTCCCTGATGGCCAATGATGGAGAGCAAGTTTTCATGTACTTATTGGGCATTTTTATATCTTCTTTGGAGGAAAATGTATTCAAATTCTTTGCCAAGTTTAAAATTGGGTTATTTGTCTTTTTGAGAGATGAGTTGCAAGAGTTCTTTAAATATTCTTGATACTAGACTCTTATCGCATATATGCTTTGCAGATATTTTCTCCTGTTCTGGGACTGACTTGTGTTTTCAAAAGATCACTCTGGTTACTATTTGGAAGTAGACTATGGAGAGGGAGAAGAGTTGGAAACTGGGAGAACAGATATGAGGCTAATGCAGTCATTCAGACAAGAGATGATGATGGTTAAAATGAATTCGGACTCCCTGAGTTGTAAGGCAGATCCTTGAGTCTGCTCTAAATGCTCTGTCTGGTTCTGGCCCTGGCATTGTCTTTAACTCTCCCTGGCTCTGACCTATTTTTTTTTTTCCTATAGTTTTGCTCACCTCTGTCTGATTTCATTTTATGTCAGTGTCCCCATTTCCCCTTCCATTTCTTCATATCTTGCCAAACAGTAGACAGTTCTGTGAATCACCTCCTCATATCCCCTTTGCAATGGGTACAAAACATGGGAAAATAAAGATAAAGAGGTGGTAGATAGGAAGATGGGTGGTTAGACTCCTGGCTTCCACGGACTTATGGAAGCTGGGCTCCTCCTGGCACTTGCCCTTCCTCAGCTATTTATCTGGCTCTGATTTCTCGTTCCACTTTCTGGATTCCCAGTTTCCCATGATGCCCTGGGAACCTGGTAAGTGACTCAGAAGTGGAGGGATGCAATCAAGAGCTTTGGGGGGACAGCCTGCAGATCTCTGAAAATATAGACAGTCCATTCTTTTCTTTTCTTTCTTTTTTTTTTTTTTGTCTGTGGGGCAGCCCCTTCTGAACCTTCATGTCATTGAGCTTTAAATTGACAGGAATCATGCCATGGATGGCCCACATTCCTCCCTGGGATCTAGGAGTCGGGGCTACAAAAGTTGCTGGATACATAATCTATATACAAGAAACAACTGAATTCTTACATATTAGAAACAAATTAGTAGAAATAAAGATTTTAAAGAAACACATAGAATAGCCAGGGCTGGGATGAGGGGGAGGCTAGAGTGGCATTGGAGGTGCAAGATTTAAGGCAGTATTCCCTCATATTTTCTTCTCTGGCCTTACTTTAGTCCTGGCCCTGAGAAAATATGGGAAAATATCAAGTAGCCAGGAATAAATCTAATGAAAAATGTCCAATATTTTTGCAGCAAATACTCTCTGAACTTTACTGAGAATTTAAAGAAGGACAAAATAAGTAAACATCTCTACCTTGTTTATGGATTGGAAGATAAAGTATTGTTAAGACCTTAATTTGTCAGTTTTTAAATTCACTTACAAATTTAGGGGAAAACCAGTAAAAATCCTAGCTGCTTACTTTGTGATTCTGAAATTTATATGGAAATTCAAATGATTTAGAATAAGCCAATGCAATTCTGAATGCAAGCAAAGCTGGAGGATTTATACTACCTGATTTTGAGAATTACTATAAAGCTACAGTAGTTAAGATAGTGTGGTAGTGGTACAAGAATGGACATATATGCCGATGCAATAGCAAACAGAGTCAAGAAACTGCCCTCATGTATATGGTAACTGGACTTACTTGCTCCATGGCAAGTAGGTAAGGAAACCATGTTTTTTTCAATAAGTGATACAGGTCAATTAAACATCCATATGGAACAAGCTAATGTTGACCCCTACCACACACACAATAATTACTTTGAGATAAATTTTGGTCCTGTGCATGAAAGTTAAAACAGTAAGTGTGATGGACTATCTTGATTTTGGTGGTAGTTATAAGAACTTGTTAAAAGTTTGTCTACTTTGTGGCAGTTCATCCAGCTATATACTTATGTTTTATGCTCTTTTAATCTCTGAATTATACTTCACAATAAAACTTAGTTAAAAAGTAAAATGTGTCAAAGCTACAGATGAAAATTTCACTGCATGTAAATTACACTTTAATGAGAAAATGAGAAAACAAAATAAGTAGGGTTGTTGGGCTGCTGGGAGGTAGCTACCCTGATATAGACCAGCCGCCAACCCCAACTTTATGAGCTGTGCATCATGCGAGCTCTGCCCCCACGAACAATTCATCTCACTTCAAGGGCACCATGGGAGGAAGTGGAAAGTTCACTAGTCAAGAAGAAGTCAGAAGAGTTGTGTGATTAGCATCTGACTCTATGTAGATTCAGTTTCAAGATGTGATGAGCATGCAGAAGAGAATGGAAAACCCCACTGCCTCCTGTCCCCAGGTTTTAAGCAGGAAACTTCATTATGAGTAAAACCTGAATTACCAGTGTGATTGATGTGTTGAATGGAAAAGCAGCAAGAAACCATTCTTTTTTCTCCTCCTAATGCCAACTCCAACGTGATTTTTGAAATTATCTGATCTTGGGTGTCCCCAGAAGCAGAGCCTGAGACATGAGTTTGAGAGCAAGTAGTTTATATGGAGGCAAACCCAGGACCCACAGGTAGGTGGAGTGAGGAAGTGAGATAGAAAAGTGAACCAGCCAATGAAGAGGAAGTTTTCAAGCCAGAGAACACAGAGCCATCCCAACTAGGAGCCGGGTAGAGGGTGAGGGGCAGGAAGCTGTACTTTTACCCTACAACCTTCTGGTCCTCATTGGCTGAGGACTGCTTCCAGGATCTTGTGCTCAGCAGCACTTCTGGTCTGCCTTTATCTAGAGTTTGGCACCCTCCCCAGCCAGAGTTGCAGGTATTGGCAATACACAGCCTTCCTGCCTAGGGTTAAGGCCATGGCCTATTGGGTATGACAGTGTCTGCTAAAACTGCTTAAAATCAGGAGAGGGTCCATATATTTTCCAGGCCCTTTAGTCACAAGACTATTTTTTAATAATCAAAAAAGTCGCATCTGCTCTAATATTTGATATTGCACTCTAATCCTCTCCCAGACATTAGCTGGGGCTGGACTTAGTCTGGGGACCAACAGGAAAGTGATCTGATTGCTTTTCTTTCCTAATAACTCATTTTCCTCTTTTACCACCTGCTCTTTTCAGTTTCTGCAAGGCTGTAGTGGAAGGGGAAGAGAGGAGGGACAGGAAAGGCTTTGCTTGACCTGTTCCATTGTAATTTTATGCTGGGGTTCTCTTTATGGGGCAGATGCCCAGGCACTACATTATTTTCTCAGGGATCATTTTGGGGGGGGGCTCAGTAGGGGTTTTACCATTTCTGGATATCTTGTACCCACCATTCCCTTGAAGTGGTTGATATCTCCTCTTGCTGGCTCAACTGATTATTAGCACAAGACTCCCTTTTATGCTTTCTAATTCATTCCCCTGCTATACTTCCATGAGGTTCTCTTGGGCACAGCCTCCCTTAAGAAGACATATGTGGGCTCCCTTCAGCAAGCCCCCCCCTCTGGCCTCTGGGAGATGCACATCCATCCTTGTCCATCAGGCTCTCCAATGCATGCATTTCCACATAGCCACGTCTCTTCCTCCAGCTGCTAGCTGCCTACAACTCACAGGGTGAATTCAAGCCATAGCCTTCAGCCCTCAGACTCTGCAGGTGTGGTTCCAGCCCTGTGTCCTTCATGTCTCGGTCCCCAAGAGGCCTCTTTAAAGCCCCTTGCGCTGACTGGAATTGGTGGATATACCTTGTGATGCTAGCTTGATATCTAGGAAGTTATGGGTTGCAAGAGATGCAAAATCCAAGTCTTTAAAAATTTTTTAAATGTTTTATTTATTTCTGAGAGAGAGAGAGACAGACAGACAGACAGACAGACAGGCAGGCAGTATGAGGAGGAGAGGGTCAGAGAGAGAGGGAGACATGGAGTCCGAAGCAGGCTCCAGGCTCTGAGCTAGCTGTCAGCACAGAGCCCGACACGGGGCTCGAACCCATGAACCGTGTGATCATGACTTGAGCCGAAGTCGGATGCTTAACCGACTGAACCACCCAGGCGCCCCACAAAATCCAAGTCTTAAACTGTAAAGCCTTTAACATTAAGATTGGTGTGTTTCAGGGCAGAATGATCCAGGGCTTTAGAGATATCTCCAAAGACCCAGGGCGTTTGCATTTCTCTGCTCTGTTGCTCACTCTGTTGGCTGTAAACAAAGGTGACTGTTACCAGATGTGGTCCAGGTTGCGTGGTTTGTGGTTCACATCTGGTGGTTCACATCCTTCTCTGGAGATACCCCTGTCCCAACATTTTAAGGGAGAGTCCTGAAAGTCACTCTGGCCCAATTTAAGATATACATCCACTCCTTAACCCAGTGACTCATGGGTGAGGGAATGGAAGATGCTGATCAGCTAAGCTGACCAGGGTTTTGACCTGACATTGGAGTAGGTCCCTTCCTTTGTGGTACGTGGTAGTGGGCAGAAAGGAAAATCTGGTTGTTGTTAGGAAGAGAGGAATGGATGCTGAACGGACAACCGGATTAGTTCCAGGAGCAGCTGTAACAAAGTACCCCAGACCAGGTGGCTTGAAACAACAGAAATGTGTTGGCTGATAATTCTAGAGACAAGATGTCCAAACAATTCTAGAAACAAGATGTCCACAGTCAAGATGGTGGCAAGGTGCTACTGTCTCTAACAGCTCTAAGGGAGAATCCTTCCCTGGGCCTTCTAGCTTCTGGTGTTTGTCCATGATCTTGGGTGTTCCTTGGCTTGGACATGCATCACTCCAAAGACATGGCTGTCTGCATCATGTGTGTTTTCCCATTGTTTTCTCTGTGTGTGTTTGTGTCACAAGATGTCCCCTTCCTTTACAAAGATGCCAGTCATATTGGCTTAAGGGTCCAGCCTAGTAGAGTATAACCTCATTGTAACTATTTTGCAATGACCCTATTTCCAAATAAGGTCACATTCCAAGACACTAGGACTTAAGACTTCAACATATCTTTTAGGGAGACATAGTAACAACAATAAGCATCTACTTAAAACTATCCTCACAGCTTATTTTTCCACAGAATTGCTTAATTTAATTATATATCTTACTCATCACTCTTAAACCCCAAATTAAATTTGTCTAGTTCTTATGGGAAGCTTCACTTAAAAAAATATTGAGTCTCTCTGAAATTATTAAAAGATATATGTTATCTATATTTTGAAGATAAATTCAAAGAGAAATATCAAAAATATTTTTATCCTGGTAGTATCATTGTGAATATAGGCGAAGACTCGAAATGGTAGTGTTGTGGACATTCATTCATTCAAGTGAATACCTTCTGGTGAGTTTGGGGAGCAGTTAGTCATGTTATACCCCTCTAAGAGGAGCCTAGAAACAGATCAGAAGAAAATCTCAGTGGAGGGGCCTTTTTAGCTGCTATAAGCTTCATAAATGATCTGCCTTCCAATGGTTACACTGTGTGTGTGGTCTCTTTTAATCCTTATTTATTTATTTTGAGAGAGGGAGGGAGAGATAGAGAAAGAGAGAGAGAGAGAATATATTCCAAGCAGGCTCCATGCTGCCAGCCCAGAGCCTGATGTGAAGCTCGAACCCATGAATCATGAGATCATGACCTGAGCCAAAACCAAGAGTCAGAAGCTTAACTGATTGAGCTACCCAGGCGCCCCTACACTGTGTGTTTTGTATATATCCCATGCTTTTTCTCACATCTATGTATCTATGTATCTATGTATCTATCATCTATCTCTATCATAATTTATCTATGATCTACCTATGACGCATAAATTTCTACCTAATCTATACATATTTAACTTTTTGATTACACAAATAAATCATATTTACTGTCAAGCTAGTGGTTGGGTGTAGGGGTCATGATTTTGCTCCCCAGAAGATATTGGGCAATGTCTGGATGTACCTTGTTTGTCACAACAGGGGGAAGGGGGATATCTTTGGCTTCTAGTGGGTAGAGGCCAATGATATTGCTAAACATCCTAAAAGACGCTGGATGGTCCCCACGATAAAGAATAATCGGGCCCCAGGTATAACTGGTGTCACTAGGGCTAAGATTGAGAAATCCTACTACAGAATAATAGAAAATTCAAAGAAGTGTTAAGCGCTGACTTTGGCTCAGGTCATGATCTCACGGTTCGTGGGTTCCAGCCCCACGTCAGGCTCTGTGCTGACAGATAGCTCAGAGCCTGGAGCCCATTTCCGACTCTGTATCTCCTTCTCTCTGACTCTCCCCTGCTCATGCTGTCTCTCTCTCTCAGAAATAGATAAAACACTTAAAAAATTTTAAAAAAAAAGAAAATTCAGAGAAGCAAATGGAAAATCATTACCTCTGGGCACTTCCCAATTAACATTTTGGCCAAATTCTTCCAGATGTTTTTTACACTCACAAATAGGTATATATGGGAATGATTAGAGATATAAGAGAAAAATGTGATTATAAATATATATGCTGTTTTATAACCTGGCTTTTTTCACTTAATAATATTGCTCCATTCAGTAACTTTTTCTCATTGAAAAATGAGTTTTTTCAAAACAAAAATGTTACATTTATGTGGTTAAAAATGAGAATTGCAAAAGGGTATACAAGAAAAACATGTTCTTTCACAAGTGGTTATGTATACTTGAGTGAATGAGGATTGTTAAAAAGCCATAAATCTGATTATGCAATAAAATGCTGTATACTTTGCTTTTATTACTTAATAATCTATCTTAGGGAAATTTCTATATTGACACACAGAGATCCACCCCATTCTTTACTCCGGTGCATAGCATTACCTACTACCCCATTGATGGATCCTTAGCTCTTTGCATATTTTGGCTGTTCCAATCAGTGTTGCAGGAACACTTCTACATCACCTCTCAGTAGACTCTGGGGAGTACACCCCAAGAATTGGAGCTGAATCCAAAGCTCTGTCCTGACATTTTTGGCAGCTATTGCAAAATTACTCTACAAAGAGCTTGTCTCATTTACTTTTCCCACTGTCTTCCTCTCCATAGCTCACTGAAAAATATTTAAATTTTGCGGAGCGCCTGGGTGGCTTAGTCGGTTAAGCATCCGAATTTCGCTTAGGTCATGATCTCATGGTTTGTGGGTTCGAGCCCCGCATCGGGCTCTGTGCTGACTGCCAGCTCAGAGCCTGGAGCCTGTTTCAGAGTCTGTGACTCCCTCTCTCTCTGACCCTCCCCTGCTCACGCTGTCTCTCTCTCTCTCCTAGAAATAAATAAAATTTAATTAAAAAATTCAATTTTTGCAATCTGATTTCATAAAAATGGTGTCTAGTTGTTTTCATTTGTATTTCTTTAATCATTAAAATTTTTAAATGTTTATTTATTTTTGAGAGAGAGACAGAGACAGAGTGTGAGCAGGGGAGGGGCAGAGAGAGAGAGGGAGACACAGAATTCAAAGCAGGATCCAGGCCCTGAGCTGTCGGCACAGATCTCTATGCAAGACTTGAATACATGAGCTGTGAGATCATGACCTGAGCCCAAGTTGGACGCTCAACCGACTGAACCCCCAGGCGCCCTTGTGTTTCTTTAATTATTAATAATGTGCACTTTTAAATGCTTAAATAGTTGTTTTTCTTTTTTCCTATCTACTATTCATTTCCTATACCCATTTTTTTCTCTATTGAGTCATTTTTAATGTTGTTGACTATTGTGACCTCAGTGGATTTAAGGAAAGTAGCCATACATCCATAAATACTTTCTCTTAGTTGGTCTATTCTGATGCAGAAATTTACATTTGTTTATTTATACAAAAATTTAAAAAATATTTTTCCGTGTATGGCGTCTGTATATGCTATATTACAAAGGCCTTTCTTTCTTTCTTTGTGATTATATTTTTAAGTAATCTCTACACCTAGTGTGCAGCTTGAACTCACAACCCTGAGCTCAAGTGTCACATGCTTTTTTGACTGAGTCAGAACATAGGCTCCCCATAACAAAGGCCTTTTTCATGCCAAGGACATAACCAGATTTACCCATGTTTCCTTATTTTATGGTTTAATTTTTTCATTAAAAAATCTGTCTTAAATTTATTTTAAGGGTAAGGACAAAAGGTAGCTACTCACCGTGAGACCATTTATCAAATCATCTATTTCACCTCACTAATCTGAAATGCACCCTGAACATAATCTCTATTCCTTAGGCATTTGGGGGCTATTTCTGGACTTCCTCTTCTATTTCAGAGATCAGTCCATTTCTGCACTGATGTCAAACTATTTTAATTACTGGTGTTTATAATGTGTTTTCAGGTACAGTAAGTCTAATCTCTCCATTATTCTTCTTTTAAAAAATGTCTTGAGGATGATGTTAGCTGAAGGCTTCTCATAGATGGCTTTGATGATGTTTAAGTAGGTTCCTTCTATCCCAACTNTTGAATAATTTACATATTTATTTAAAAAACATAGCTATGTAATAACTCAACTGTATGAAATGTATGAAGAAAAATATAATGAACACTCAGTTAAAAAAAATTAAATGTTGCTAGTGAGTTGAATTCCCTGGATCACTTACCTCTCTTCCAGTAGAATAAATATTCAGACTCTAGTGTTTATTTAACATTCCATAAACTTATAATATTTTTAACTTCCCTCTATATTTATCCCCATAATTATATGCAGTATTGTAATTCATATTTTAAATGTGCTTATCTGTTTTAGGAAATATGCATGTTCCTAAACAAACCAACTAGTCAACTAGTCTACCCAGGTGTGATGATTAATTTTACATGCCAATTTGGCTAGGCCATGGCCCCTAGATGTTTGGTCAAATATTATTCTGGATGTTTCTGTGGGGATATATTTTGATAAGATTAACATTTAAGTTGGTAGACTTTGAGGAAAGGAGATTGCCTTCTGCAATATAAGTGGGCCTCATTCAATCAGATGAAGGTCTAAATAGAACTTGAGACTGACTTAACCCCAAGCAAGAAAGGCTTTCTTCCAACAGGCTTTGAACTTGAATGGCAACATCGCTCTTCTCTAGGTCTTTAGACTGCCAATGCACCCTGCAGAGTTTGGACTTGCCAGCCTCCATAATTACATAGGAATTCCTTAAATTCTCTCCCTCTCTCTGTCTTTCTGTCTTTCTTGATTCTATTGGCTCTGTTTCTCTGGAGAACCCTAATAACGTCAGGTCTCGGCAGCACCAAGAACTGATGGAAAGTTTAAATTATATTCCCCTCCCTCTGTGGCCTCAATATCATATTCTAAATAAGAGTTCTCCCTTCACCAAGGGGAGGGGTGAAGCAGAAAAGTATCTTGGTCACGCCTTTAAGAGTATCTGGGTAGGAGAGGATTTTCCTATTGACCAAATAATGCTTTGGCACAGGGTGGATCCAGTCCGTAATCAGCAAAAAAAAAAAAAAAAGTCCTCTCTAGAAGCACCATGTCACAGAGGCAAGGTTCCTGCCACACTTTCAGTGACATTTTTCACCATCACCGTTAGATCCAGGGAGCCACAGTTGCACAAATATCTCCTCCTTGTAACTGTCTAATTAGAGGCACTGTGTTAGTCTCCCATTGCTCCTGTAACAAATCCCCACACATTTAGCAGCTTTTACCAACTCCAGTTACTGCAGAGTCCTTTTGGTTAAAAGTCCTAGCTGGGCTCAACTGGGTCTTCAGTTTAGGGTCTCACAAGACCAAAATTAATGTGTCAGCTAGCTGCATTCTTTTAAAAAATATTTATTTTACAGAAAGAGAGAGACAGAGACAGAGACATAGAGAGTGCAAGTGGGGAGAGCAGCAGAAGGAGGGGGAGAGAGAGAGAGAGAGAGAGAGAATCTTAAGTAGGCTCCACGCTCAACATGAAGTCTGACACTGGGCTCCATCCCATGACCCTGGGATTGTGTCCTGAGCCAAAATCAAGAGTTGGACGCTTAATGGACTGAGCCACACAGGTACCCCCTCATCTAGTTGCATTCTTATTGGGAGGCTCTGTGGAGAATCTGCTTCTAAGCTCATTCAGTGTGTGGGCAGAACACAGTTCCTTGTGGTTGCAGGACTGAGGGTCTCATGTTCCCATTGGCTGTCAGCTGGAGGTACTTCTCAGCTTCCAGAGGCCACCGGCATTCCTGGACTTGTACCTCATCCCTCCATCTTCAAAGCCAACAATGGTGTATCAAATCTTTCTCCTGTTTTGCCTCGCTCTGCCTTACTATTTTGACTTTAAGGGCTTGTGTGATTGTGTTGGGTCCATTTGGACAATGCGGGATAATCTCCCTATTTCAGGGCAGTTGATTGGTAGCCTTAATTACATCTTCCAAGTCTCTCTTTGGCTCTGTAAAATAACATAACCATGGGTGCAACACCACAGGGAGAAGGTCATGGGAGCCAAAATTACTGCAAGGACCATAGCGGTTGGTTTTCCCAGACTAAAGGATTGGCCTGATTCAAAAGTATGTTCAGATCTCACTTCTTGGGAGACAGAAAGTTGCTTTCAGTGGACAATTTTTCCCACTTGGAGAAATCAAGGATGGGAGTATCACCATTACTCAGGCACTATTTATTCCCGGCAGTGGGGATATAGCAGAGAATACAGCGGGGGAGCACCGTCATGAGCAAACCCATGACAATTACATGAGGACTGAAAGAAGCCATTGGGACGGGCTTGGGGCCTGTCTTAATCTACCATCAAGACTTTACAACAGGATTTCAAATACAAAATGAACAGAGACAAAGAGCAGGAAATTATGTGTACTCTTAGAAGGCTGCAGGAGGGACCTTCCATGAGGCGCTGCATGGAGCCCTGGCTTGAAGGAAGACTTGGAGGAGGCAGAAGAAGAGGTCCCAGAGTCTTCTATTCAAGGGAAGGAAGTCTTCTATTCACAGAAGTGAGATGGCCGAGAAGGAGAATGAAGGGAAGAAAGTGGTGGACACAGAGTCAAAGATGTAGGAGACAGAAGCGTAAGGACAGAAACCCATGAGGCAAGAAGACGATTTCAATTCTAAAGGAAATTGCTATGACTATGACTTAAGTCAAGTTTTCAGATCTTGACAATATCAGTAGCCTCCAACCGTCAGAGGTGGTGCGGGCTCACAGCAGACCTGCAATGTGCTCTCGCTTTCTCCAGCACAGGCTGTAGAAGTTTCCAGCCTCTTACGGCTTCTTCCCCACATGTTCAGTTTCTCCCTTCTCTACCGGACAGAGGTCTCCGCACTCTGGTTGGTCTGTAGGTGGAGGACTTGGGGGTTCCCAGCAGTTATTGCCCCCAGGAACACCCCCACCAGTGGGGATGGGGGCACACAGGGACATGCTGCTGCCTCCACCCTCGGGGGCCAGTGCTGAATTGTGGGTGACAATTTCTCAGAGTTCCCTGCAGGATGGAGCCCCAGATGTCCTCTCCCTCAGGACCAGGCCACTTGCTGGAGTCTCTCCCTCCTCTGTCCCGCCCTCTCCATCACATTTGTGTTTCAGTCCGTGTCACAAGGAAATCACTGTCCCCGGGTCCTTGCCCCTGTCCTGTGTGGGGAAGTCAAAACCTCACCTCGACCTATGTTAGGTTGCTTGGCTAGGGCTCTTTAACAAAGAGATTAACCGGAGGAAAAGAGTTGGTTAACTCATGCAGCACATACCATGTGGGAAAAACCTCTATACAAAGTAACCCAAAGCTGTGGCTAGAACCCTGTTTTATTAGCATTTTCAACAAAGAGCAAAAATCTGCAGAGAAATGACTGGACAAAGAAAAGCAGTTATAGGCTCCCAAGGGGACTTGTGGGAAGGGAAATATATGGAGGCCATGGATGGGGTAATATTTACAGATCCCTCTAGGGCGGATAAGTCTATCAGTACAAGCAGAATTCATATCTGGCCTGTAGGCCAAAAAGGGGAGGAGAGAGAAAGCTTTTTGTGGTTGCAGCTTCTTAATTGCCTTTGGCTTAAAATAAATTTCATGTTAAAAAGGCCTATTTGGGGTGACATCACTAGTTTTTTTCGCCTGCTTCTGGGGGAACCTGAACTAGCACAGGACCATGGGTCTCCCCTACTCTCTCCAAAAGCCTCTTGCATTGTAAGCAGATCTTAGAATCAATCCAGGGCAGGTCACAGAAGTCTAGGGAAGGGGTCCTATAGACCAGTTTGGTGACTTCGACTTTTACTCTGAGTGAGGCAGGAACCCTTGGAGGGTTTTAAGCAAAGGAGTGGTAAAGACTCACACCTTACAGGACTATTCGAGCTCCAGGCAGAGACGTTAAGTAGGCAACACACATTCAAAAAGGCTGGGGTGGGTGAGCCTGCCAGGTGATAGTCTTTGAGACTCCTCGGCTCCAGGATCGTATCTGAAGCTGTGAGGCCAGGTAAGATCTTGGAGAAATGAGCATAATTAGGAAAGGGATGAAGTCCAAGAGTTAAACCCTGGGGCATGTTCTCATTTACGGGGAGGAACCAGTAAGAGACTGGGGGAAAGTACCTGGTGAGATAGAAGGAAATCCAGGAAAGGATCAATTCCTGGAAGTCAAGCACAAAACTCACGTAGGCAGTGGCCAGTGACTGGTTTCATTTAACAATGCCTGGAGTTTGGGTTAGATGAAAAATACAGCAACATGGGGCACCTGGGTGGCTCAGTAGGTTGAGCGTCTGACTCTTGATTTCGGCTTAAGTCATGATCCCAGGGTTGTGGGATTGAGCTCTACATGAGACTCTGTGCTGACATAGAGCATAGAACCTGCTTGCGATTCTCAATCTCTCTCTCTGGCCCTCCTCAACTCATGCTTGCTCTTTATCTCGCTCGCTCTCTCTTTCAAAAAAAAAAGAGAGTTCAGCAACATAAAGTTTGCTCCTGATCTTGACAAGTGCGGAGCTGGTGAGTAGTGAAGTGGGAACTTTCCTGCACTGGCTCAAGAGAGAAAGAAGGCCAGGACTCGGAGAGAGTGAATAGAGACCTCTTTTTGGAGCATTTTGCTGTAAAGACAAGACGAGAAATGGGGCAGTAGCTGGAGGGGTAATGGGACAGAAAAAGGCATTTTTAGAATGGGAGAAACAGTTCTGTTTTGATGTTGCTGGAAGAGACCCATCTAGTAAAAGACCTGATGAAGGTGGGGGGTAAAATTGCTGAACTGACTATTTAAGAAGGAATGGGCTTCACTGTGCAAGCAGGAGGTGTAACTTAGCCAAGGACACAATTATTGAATTATTGGTGGTAACTTTATAGGCAACATAATAGAATACTACATATGACAGTCCCATCGTAAACACCATAACATGTCAAAAAGAAAAAAAAGGTATAGATCAGAGTCCCTCCCTCTGTGAATGACTCCACTCTGTTGGGATGATATTGCACATGCATATTTATGCCATGGCTCAAATATTGCTTCCTTAAAGAAGTCTTCCCAACCCCCACAGCCTATCAAATCACTCTGTCTTATTTTCCTCGGAGCCTTATTCACCAGCTGAAAATAGCTTGTTAATCAATCAACTATTCGATCAACCAATCAATTAATTCTTTGATCTCCTCCTCCTAGAACATGTGCTCTGCAAGGGTTATGATCTTGGCTGTTTAGTTTGCTGCTGTATTCCGAAACATAGTGTCTGGCCAATGGTATACAGGCAGACCAACTCTCCAGAAAAAAATTCCAAATTCGAGAAAACAACAAAACCCTGATTTGGAGCATTTGCTGATTCCTGTGTGTAAACGTTCCTCCCATGGCCAATTTCAAGCTACCAACATGACGTCAGTGAATGAGGAGTTGGACAGACTAGAGCATGATTGGCTCTCATGAACTGGTACGAGCCAGCTGCGCCATACTTGGCATGAAAGCCTTGCTCAGTAAATATTGCTTGAGTGAAAGAATAAATGAATTATCATTAGCTTGAGCCATTATTCCATTAAAGATAAGCCTCTGTATATTCCCAGAAGGTTTATACTTTTCGTGTTGTCCTTTAATCCTTTGTCTCTGCTCCTTTTCTTCCCTGTACATCTCTCACACTGCCTTGCTGAAAACATTCTGTGACTCTGCTCATACCAAACTTTTACTGAGGGTTTCAGGCAGTGGAGGGGGAGGTCTGTCGGGTCCTGACCCTGGTAGCATCTTCCTATTTGTCTCTCTGCCCAGGGCTCCAGCTTGCAGGTTCAATGCCGTATTCCTTTATTTTCCTCTCTATTGGCTGCTTCTTTAGAAACAAAGTGTTTTCTTCCAATCCATCTCTTTTTGTTCCACCAAACTTAAGCTTGGAGACCATCTTTCTATAGCCCCAAATTCATTAATATGTCCCCTCACCCCAAAGGACATCTCTCTATTCGGCATCTTCTAGCATCTTCGAACATCGTGTTGCAGCAAGAGAACCCCTGCAATTCTTCTTCTTATAATGGGTGTGGTTAAATTTGTCAGCAGGATTCCTCTCGCTCCTCTTCCCCATCCCCAATAACCTTACCCATCTCAGAAGGCAAAGACGACTTCAGTGAAGGTATTTTCTTCCTCACTGTAAAAAAATATTTTCTCACGGGAAGAAACAGTCTAAACGGGGAGAGACACTTGTCAAAGCTGTCCTTGGGGCATCACGCTGAAATGGTTCTACAGCCTTGACTGCAGTGTGTGATGGTGTCTCTGGTCAACAAGACTGCCTTTGATGTTACCCAGAGGGTTCTCCAACTCAAGACTTCAGAAAGACAACAGAAGAATTACGGATATGGAAAGCCCAAAGATGAATTTTTTAAGTTTATTTATTTATTTTGAGAGAGAGAGAGAGAGAGAGTACACGAATGTGAGTGGGGAGGGGCAGAAACAGAGGAACAGAGAGAATTCCAAGCAGGCTCCCCTCTCAGCATGTAACCCAACTTGGGGCTCCATCTCATGAGTGTGAGATCATGATCTGGGCTGAAATTAAGAGTCAGACGCTTAATCTACTGAGCCACCCAGGTGCCCCTACACCAGGTGTTCCCAAAGAGGAACTTTAATTTCTCTTCTTGAGTGAAAACTCACTTGAGCAGGGCTCTGAAACGGTCATTTCTCTGGTCCCGCCAGGATTTCTCTTTGGTTGTGTCCCAGTTTAGCAAATTCCGTACGTGGGTCCTATGCACATACTCTCCTGCCCTGTTCTGCCCTGTGTAGCTGCTTCCTGATACTGGAGACTCCATCACTCATTGGCAGGAGTGCTTGAGACTCGGTTAGAGGCTCCAAATGAAATCAAACTATTTTTCAACTGTGATGAAGAGCATTTTGCTCCAACGCTCTCTGCAAAATGACCTGTTGCCCATTATTTATAAATTTGGGAATGATTGTTTTTTTTTCCTAGTTGCATGGTTCTCTACCTCTCTTTAGCATTCTTTGCTAGCTGCCTTTGCATTTTCCTGTTTTGTTAATTGTTCACTGGGGCTGCAGTGTGAAGGGATTTATAAGTGCATTCCTTTCTTGTGATGAGTTTTCACTATACAACAATATGAAGGTCATCCAACTTCCTGTGTGACTCTCTTAAGCCTCTTCCCTAAGGTTAGCAGAATTTCTTTTTTATCACTTTATGGCAAGCTATTAAAACCCTCTGACAACTTTATGAGCTGATTATACATTCTTCAACTTTTCATTTCTTCTCCAAACAACATGAAAATGAAAATAGTGACAAAAAATAGTTACTATTTATTGAGTGCTTACCACAGGCCAAGAATTCTGCTCTTTTCACGTATTTTTTCAATTTAATTCTCAGAAAAACCCTAGACTTATTCCTATTTTAATATAAGGAAATAATCATAGAAAGGAATGTGCCCTAGGTCAATGAAAGTAAATGACAGATCTAGAAATCAAATCCAGGGCTGGCTGACTCCAAAGTCCTCCTGGTAACCTTTCCACTAAATTTTGAGACCTGTCTCTTCCAGGGTCCATTGGAGCCAAATTGTTTTTTGGGCTGATGCACCAATGACAAAAGCCACATTCATCTTCGTGGTGATGAAATTAACTCAAGGGCTGGGGCGCCTGTGGCTTAGTCAGTTAAGTGTCCAACTTCAACTCAGGTCATGATCTCATGGTTCATGAGTTTGAACCCTGCATTGGGCTCTCTGCTGTCAAGGCAGGGCCTGCTTTGGATCCTCTGTCTCCTCTCTCTGCCCCTCCCCTGTGCATGTTCTCTCCCTCCCTCTCTCTCTCTCTCTCTCTCTCTCTTTCTGAAATAAATAAGCAATAAAAATACATAAATTAACTCAAGGGCCAATTCCTGCTCAATGGAAGATATCTACCTTTAGACCTCTTGTGCTATAACAACTTCTATTTCATTGGTCAGTGCCTATTGGGGTTGCTTTTTTAAAAATTACTTACATGAAAGCCAAAGAAATACCCAGGAATATGGAAGGTATTTATTGTCCTCCATTAGATGGTCCAAGATGACTCATGTTAGAGAAATGGACTTCGGATCCACCATGATGATGATGGTAATGATGGTGATGGTGGTTGTGCTGCTGTGTTGGTGTTGGTGTTGGTGGTGATGGTGGTAGCAATAATGATGGTGGTGGTGGTGACTTTTTAGTCTAGGTTTATTTCTTGACTCTATAACCAAATTGTCAGATCTTGGACTTTTCTTAGATGTTTTAATTCCTCTGGAAGTTACAAGGAGCTATCTTTCCTGGTTACATTCAGTTTATAATTGAAAGCTCTTTTTCTAAAATCAAACTATATTCTAGATGCACCTTCTTCTTTGGGAACTTGGTAGAAAGGCAATGTTTTGGCCCCGCTCCTGACCTACTAAGCCAGAACCTCTAGGGGTAGGACCCAGCAATCTGTGTTTGAAGAAAGCCCCAGGTAACCCTGAGGCTTGCTCTTGTTTGAGAAGCACTGGTCTAGATGCTCATACTCCTCATCTGGTGCCACTTGCTCTCCTAGGCGATCTCAACCACTACCATGGCTTTGATGTCTGAGTTCTCAACCCAATATATCTACCTTCTAAACAACATCTCTACTTGGATATATCACCAGCACCTCAAACTCAGCATCTTAATAAACATTTATGTTTCACCTTGAATATCATTTTCTCATTGGACTTTTTTTGGCCTGATAACTCTTTTACTTTATTAAAATTCCTTGTTTAAACTGTGCCTTCTCTGCCACACCAGAGCTTGGTGAGTGCAGGGATTGGATCTGTCTAGGGACGGCTCACTTGTGAACACAACTAATATTTGCTGAGTGAATGAATGAAGGTTCTTGTATTTCCTATACCAGGGCTAAGGAAATAATTGACATATTGAAGCCCTAACCCCCGATATGACTGTATTTGGAGACAGCGTGCCAAGGAGGCAATAAAGGTTAAATGAAGTCATAAAGCTGGGGCCTAGATTTGATAGGGCTGGCAGCCTTTTAAGAATAGGAAGAGATACTAGAGATCTCCCTCTCTATCTCCACGCCTGTACACAAGAAAGGCCATGTAAGGCCATCTGTAACGCCAGGAAGAGAGCTCTCACCAGAAACCAAATTTGCTGGCACCTTGATCATGGACTTCCAGCGTCCAATACTGTGAGAAAATAATATCTGTTGTCTAAGCCACCTAGTTGTTGGTATTTTGTTATGGCAACCTGAGCAGACTAATACACCAGGGATTGACAAACTATGGCCCATGTGCCAAATCCAGCCCACTGCCTATTTTGAAAGTTTTATCGAAACACAGCCACATGATTTGTTTTGTGTTGTCTATAACTGCTTTTTGTGCTACAGCGACTGAGTAGTTGCTGCACAGAGCTTCTGGCCCTGTGAAGTCTAAAATATTTACTATCTGGTCCTTTCTAGAACAGGTTTGCTCCAGGCCTACCCTAATGTGTTTCTACAAAGGCCAGATGCAGGTACTCTTCTACATCTGGGACGCATACCGAGGCCTTTGGGATGCCAGCCTCACTCAGTGGGACTTCACACGGCCCCACAACTGGCATAAACATCCCCCGAGACAAAGACAATGTTATAAGGGATAAAAACCACCTATGGGCTTAGCTCAGAATTTATAAACAAGCTTTGGCATTTATATGAACAAAGGAGGAGGGAAGTGCTCACAGTTAGAGGCCCCAGTTAATGTACACATTCTATTTCATACATTGTCAAGAAAAATGAAGAGATCACTGGGTATTCTTTTAGTGGAGTGCTGGTTATGCAACTTTGATTCAACTTTTATCCCCTTAGGTATTTTATAACTGTAAGAGGCGGAGGTTAACTGGCAGAAAGCCAATAATAACATAAATGATTCTTGTCAGAAAGTTTTGTAAATGAGTCTTGGCCATTGTAATGCAAATGACTTTCATCTGGGACAGGTGCAGTTGACTGCCATCTAGTAGAAGAGATGGCCTCAGATACTTTCCTGCCCAGCAGGATAGTGACCAGTGTCACATATATTAGCAAATTCTTTGACTTGACTGACATAAGTCTCAGTTCTTTGAAATCTCCTTGGAGCTAGTTTTCATATGTATTCATTAATTAATGAATTTAATAAAACCATCGGTACATGGTCGATTTATATTTGCATGAAGTTGTTTCTGATTTTTTGACAACGCTAATATGAATACAACCTAATATGAATGCACCCATCCATGGATTGCTCTGAGGTTAGCTGTTCGGGAAAAGGCTCATGCCATGCAGGGAAGGACGGTGAGACCCAGTGGCTCTTAGCAGGGGATGGGATGATGGAATGCTGTGGTTCAAGTTAACATACTTCCATAAGGCCACATGGAAAGGGTACTGATAACAAACGTTTGGAAGAAGTGACGGTATTTGTCCAGTAAAACATTTAGGATTTCTAAAGCGTTCTTAATATTTGTGCTGAGGTGAAACAGGTTAAAGATTTCATAGCTGGAATTTTAACTTTCAGGATTTGTAGCGTGACATTCTTTTGCATTTTATGGAGGTTGTTTTCTTCTTCATAAGGCAGGGAAAACAGGTAGCTCCAGATGCTGTTACACCTGCTCTAGATACTTGCTTGTCCCTGGCATATGGTCTACACAAATATTATTTCCTGCATCCAGAGCTACGATGCCGTCTAAGTCATGGCTGTCAGTCTGAGAAGACCCACCCTGCTCTCTGCATGGGACCCACATGAATATACATGTCTGCTTCCTCCACCTACTGCACATTTCACAGAGAGAGCTCCCACAGGTAAGGAGGGCTCTCATTATGTCGCCTCTAATACGGAGCCACTTCACCACCCATCATCTCTAGAGCAGTGGTCAGATGCTGTGCATTAACTGTTGCTAGAAAATACTTGAGACGCTGCAGAGATGAAGCCCTCTCCCCCATGATGGTGTCCACTTCATACAACCCACTCTGCATCTCCCTTCAGAAGACAGCTGTCTAGTGTAGTCATGCTCACCCTAATACTCAGCCCTTTCTTCTCTGTTCAAGCAGCCATGGAGATTCTACCTGCAGGAAGCACTCAGAGAGTCTGTAGGGCAAGCCAGGGGAAGCTAACAGCCTCTGTGCTCTGCCTGAGGCCGTCCAGATGGGTTCATAGAAACCATCTCGCTGCTCTGAAACTTCAGATACCCCCTTGCTTACTGTGTGAGTCCTCTGAAGGGAGCTCACTTCAGAGCCTTCCAGCCTAAGCGGGAAATCCAGAGGCCAGGGATACCTTGTCCTTGGGGACCCCTAAGCCCACTGAAGATTCTGAGAACCTAGGAAAATGGACACCTCAGAAAAGGGGTGGGAAAGAGTCAAAGACACAGGGCCCCCCTCACGATTTGAACGAAGACTTCTCTGTCGAGGTCAGGAAAACCATCCTATGCGCCATTTCCTTATATTTTTTCACTTTTATCTACAAAGACAAAATGACACTTCTAACCTTGATTTTGAGCTATTCGGTTGGAGGGTTGAGAAGAGAGTTCTATTTTTCCGTGATCGCCGACGGCATGCATTCCGAGCAAAAAGCACAAGACAGTTTTTAAGGGGACTGTGCAATAGCAGGATTCTGCCACCAGAGGGGAGTGTAGACTTTCTAGAGGCTCTGGAGAGAGCGGAAAAGGAAACGGAAAGAAAACAATGAGGTGGAATGCAAATTGAAAATTAAGTTTCCCCTGCTAAAAATTAGAATAAAACCCCCATAGTAGAGTCTCTTTCCTTTCATTCTGTTGTGTAACTCCTGATAAGAACAGTCACCCCGGAAGTCTGGAGCAGGTTCCTGAAGGACCCCTTGACATCTGGTCGCTGACTTGGGAGGTCTTGTGGGGGGGAGATTAAGGAGAGGTGGGGTGGCTAAGGGCAGCAAGCGGTGGACCGACTGAGTCAAAACAAAGAACTAGTATCTGCAACTTCCGATATCCCGGCCCACTACTTGAGTCCTCTGTGGGGCCTCGCTTCAGGAGTGGAATTGCTAAGTCACGTGGTATTCTGGTTTAATTTTTTGAGCCACTAAACCGTGTTCCACAGCTGCTGTACCACGACTTTGCATTTCTATCAGCAACAAGGGAGGGTTTCAGTTTCTCCACATCCTCACCAATGCTTGTTATTTTCTGTGTGTGGGGTGTTTAAAAAAAGTTTAGTATAGCCATCCTAGTAGGTATGAAGTGATATCTCATTAATGGTTTTGATTTACATTTTCACAATTATTAATGATGTAGAGCATCTTTTCATGTGTTTATTGATCACTTGTATATCTTCTCTGGAGAAATGTTTACTCATTTGCCCATTTTGAATTCTTTGTGGTTTTTTGTTCTTGTTAAGCTTTAGAGGTTCTTTATATATTCTGAATATTAATCCCTTATCAGATATGTGATGTGCAAGTATTTTTTCCCTATTTTGTAGGTCGTCTTTACATTATCATTTTTCTTTTTCTTTTTTGTTATTTAAAAGTATTCTTTTTTGATGGAAGTATATTTGACATGCAATACTAAATTAGTTTCAGGTGGGCAACATAGTGGTTTGACATTTTTATACATGATGAAATGCTCACCTTGGTAAGGTAGTTACTATCTGTCACTTTACAAAGTTATTATAATATTATTGGCTATATTCCCTATGCTGTACCTCATATCCTCATGACTTATTTATTCTATAACTAGAGGTTTGTGTTTCTTAATTCCCTTCACCTGTTTTGCTTGTCCCTCCACCTGACCCCTCCTGCCTCTGGCAACCACCAATTTGCTTTCTGTATTTATGAGTCTGTTTTTTTTTGTTTTGCTTGTTCATTTGTTTTTTTAGGTTCCACATATAAGTGAAACTATATGGTACCTGTCTTTCTCTGTCTGACTTATTTTACTCAATGTAACACCCTCTAGGTCCATCTGTGTTGTTGCAAATGGCAAGATTTCCTTCTTTTTTATGATAATTATTCCTGTTTATTTATTTTGAGAGAGAGAGAGAGAGAGAACATGAGTGGGAGAGGGGAAGAGAAAGAGGCAGACACAGAATCCAAAGCAGCGTCCAGGCTCTGAGCTGTTGGCACAGAGCCCGATGTAGGGCTTGAATCCATGAATGTGAGATCCTGACCTGAGCCAAAGTCAAATGCTCAACCAACTGACCAACCCAGGAGCCCCTGTCTTTTTGTTATTGAATGGTCGTGGTACTCGTGTTGAAAATCAACTGATCGTATGTATGAGGGTTTGTTTCTGGTCTCTCTATTCTTTTTTTTTTAATGTTTTATTTATTTCTGAGAGAGAGAGACAGCGTGAGAAGGGGAGGGTCAGAGAGAGAGGGAGACACAGAACCCGAAACAGGCTCCAGGCTCTGAGCTACCTGTCAGCACAGAGCCCGACGCGGGGCTTGAACCCACGAACTTCGAGATCATGACCTGAGTTGAAGTCAGCCGCCCAACCGACTGAGCCACCCAGATGCCCCTGGTCTCTCTATTCTATTTTACTTGTCCATATGTCTGTCCTTATGCCAGTGCCATACCGTTTCAATTACTGTAGTTTGCATTGCATTTCAAAGCTGGTGTGTGTCTTCCAACTTCATTCTTTTTCAAGATTGTTTTAGCTATTCAGAGTCTCTTGCAATTCCATATGAATTTGAGGACTGGCTTTTCAATTTTTGTGAAAAACGCTTTTGGGGTTTTTATAGGAATTGTGATAAATCTATAGATTGCTTTAGGTAGTGCTGATAACATAAAATGTTAAGTCTTCCAATCCATGAACATGGGATCTCTTTCCATTTATTTAAGTCTTCATTAATTTCTTTCAGCAATGTTTTATAGTTTTCAGGAAGTCTTTCACTTCCTTAGAGTTATTTTTACGTACTTAGTTCTTTTAGATGATTTTGCTTCCTTAACATTTTTTTTTAACAAATAGTTTATTGCCAAATTAGTTTCCGCATAACACCCAGTGCTCATCCCCACGAGTGTCCTCCTCCATGCCCATCCCCCCTCCCNGTCCTTTCCCTCCCAATCTCTTAGGTTTGATATGGTTTCCTATGGCTTCAGATCTTTTCTCTTGATGCCTGGGCGCAAGTGCAGGTACGGAGCTCCCTACTTCTCTGCCATCTTGCCCCTCCCCCCTTAACATTTTTTTAACTGTTGAAGAGTAACTCTCAGCTGTGGGTCAGCCTGAAGAAAAAGCTTCAGGTCTTTTTAGGTCTTCTCTGAGCCTGCATCTGTCCATGGGCAGATGTGCAAGTGGCTTTCTCAATTTCCCTATATACGGTTGCTTTTGAATGTCTCAATCATAAATGTCTGGCTTCCAAAAGGGAAGTAAGGGGGAAAAGCCGAAACAAACAAAAAACCAGGTGCAGCTTCTTAAATCTCCAGGAAGCCAGCCCCCACCAGTGGGGCTGCAATAATGGCCGTCTGCTTCTGTGCTGATACCTCAGCAGTGAAAAGCTGTCATCAACAACCAGAACACTGAACCCTAATATTTGGAGGACCAATTCCTTATTGGCCACGCTGGCTGCAACAAGCCACTCTAGGAATGTGAGGATAGCTGCCTGCGACTGGCCATGGGGCTTGTGGATAGGCAGTAGCTGTAGGCTGAATTATATAGGCTAAATATATAGGCTAAAGGCTGAAATTGACCAAAGTTAGCCACAGTTTCTTGGTCAAGCTTTCTCCTGGAAGCTGCAAGTATTCAAATAGACTGCAAAGTTCCAAAGTAGTGGCTTCAGATAGTTTCTGCTAGTACAGTTGTTGTCTGAGAAATCTGAGAGACAGATTTCTGGCACTTTCTTTTGCTATTTTTCCTGACATCCCCTCCCATTATCAAGTCCCATAGTAAAATTGAGAAACCAGAATGAAATCTCCCCTCATTTTTAGGTTAGTCTTCCAAAGAAATTATAGCCCCAAAGTTTCCTCTGGCTGATATCCTGGTTCTGCTCAGACTCAGCTGCAGAGGACTGGGTGCAGTCCAGATTCTCGCTGCTCTGGCTGCAGCACCCTGTGCTCTTTGGCAGATGTGGCTCTTAGCACTACTTATGCTAGGTGCATCCAACCCATGGTCTCTTATGTGTCCCACATTTCCCAATTCCAAGAGGCGAGAGGGTTACTAGAACTAAGAAGAATATTACCAGCCTAGTACCAACCCACAAAAGAAAAAAAAACCTACACAAGTTAATTTGTAGCCAAGCTAAGAATGTGAGAATTCTCTGATCCCACGACCCTTCAAAGCAAAGACTTTCTCTTGTCTGAGGTGTGGGGAACAGACAGGTCAAACTATAGAGGGAAAAAAAGTCACCAGTCAGTGTCAAGAGTCCATTGTAGAATTTAATTTTAACTGAGGATGGCTCCCACTTGAAGGTCAGTTGTGATACTTATGTTTCGCACATCCTGAGGGAAATCTGCCTGTTTGAATGACTTCCTTTTTCAGAAAGTGACATTTGTCTTCTTGCCGACTTTGTAAATTTTCAGTGCTCAAGGCTTTTTGTGACTCTCTTTTTCCATGCAGAGTCCGCATTGGTTATTTAAAATCTCTTGATTTCTATTTGCCCGTTGAGCTCTATGTTCTGGCACACAATGATGAGTCAGTGTTGAACCTGTCCAGGGAGGCAGTTTCATTTATAATAGGCACATCTCCAAGCAGAGGCTACTGCTATGTATCTCCCTTGGTTTTTGTGGGGATTTGAGGGGATCCTATAACAATGTCTTTTACATGCTACAGTTCAAAGCCACTTGAGAGAGAAGGAGTCAAGTAGTTGGAGATCATAACATCAGTTTATTATGAATCAAAACTAGGCTGGGTGACATGGCTTAGATATGTCACAGCAGTGGGTTTCCTCATACTGGGCACCATAATTAGGGACCTCACTGTAATAGGGCAGGGCTGGCTCTCACAATGCCTACACTTGGGGCACCATCCTAGAGGCCTCCTCTCTTCTCCCAGGCTGAGTCCAGAGAGACAGGTGGGAAGAGACCACATCTTATAGTCTGTTCTTTTCCTCCTTACAACTTGCCACTCAGGGGAAGGAGGAAGGTGCAGGGAAGGATGAGGAGTATCATGCCGATTGATGTCCCTCTCCTGGAAAGAGGAGACATGTGGAGCTGGGAAAGAATGTCCCCAGACAAATTCCCCAGGGTCCTTCCTACTCTTTGCATCCAATTCTCATCCACAAGAGAAAGCCCAGACTCTTTATTCTGTAGCTATAGTGGCCACTGCTCCCGCTGCTGCCTCCTACCTTGAATTCTGCAGGCCCAGGGAGCCCCCTGCTTTGGGTAATAAAACCCTTGTCTTAGCTTGGATCCATCTCTCAATACAGAACCCTGAGCTGAAGCTGCTCATGGCAAAGCTTACAAAGATGGTTACTTCAGTGGTCCAGTAAGGACCAATATATCTGCAGGCCCATGCTTTACACCAGCCTCAAATCTTCCTCTGTTTCTGAATGTTCTGGGCTTTGAATAATCTGAGCTGTCCCTGTGGGAGCAGAAATGTGACAGGTCATGAAAAGTCCTCAAGTATGACACACTTCCTTCAAGTTCCAGCAGAGTCTTCAAAGTTCAGCCTGTTTCTTAGGTTCTGTCCTTGTCTTCTATGTGTGGGTCTGATGCTGTTTCTGAGAGCAAGGCATGTTTTTTCTTTCCTTCCTTCATGTCTTGACCACTGGGCCAAAACCTAGGTCTTAAACAGAGCTCTTTTAATTTCATAACCCTTTTTATTTCACATACTGGATTTTGAGGATTTTTTAAAGTTAAGACACTCTTTGCTACAAGTTAACAAATACCTTGACTCAAATTGAGAAGACACTTTATCTTTCATAATGGAAAATCTAGAGGCAGGACCCAGGTTTCAGGGTTGGTTGATTCAGTGGCTCAATGATGTCTCCATCATCTGGGTACTTTTCATCTTTCTGCTCTGATGCTTCAGCACCAACTTCAACATAAGGTTGTTGGTTCCTCTAGAGGGTTGTAAGACGACTACCAGCAGCAACTGGGTGACATGCTGCCTTGTTTAGAGCCACATGGAATGAAAGACTGGCTGGTTTTACACAGAAGCAATAGGAAAACTTCTAACAACTCATTGGTCCAAACTGGCTTAGTCTTGGCCATCTATGAACCAGTGACTGGAAAGGCAGAGGGATGGTTTACCACAACCGGAATGGGTAGACGGTCTGGGGCAGAGGAGCCAATCATAATGTTCCCTTTCTCTATGTTGAGTACTCCTAACATAGATCTTTCAGTCTCTTTAACATGTAGTTTGTGTTAACTCTACTGAGATTTCTTCTACCCCAACCAAGACTCTGATAGATCTCCTATAGTTTAAGGATCCTCATTGCTTTTTATCTGTCTGCTAATACATCCACAACATTGCTGGGACTGAAACAAACAATCAGTACTCTATAGTTCACACCGTAGTCAGCCCTCTCCCACTGGGGGCACATGGTTCCTTCAACAGAGGGGAGAAGATAAGGATTGAGATAAACTTCACCTTCAATCTTTGAACCTGGCTGGAATTCCAAAGAAGATAAAGACCAACAGAAGCTGAGATAGTTTATATTCATTGTCCACCCATTCTGAGCTTGAATAGCCTGAAGACCAAAAAGACGTGTGTTTCTCTAGTCTTTTCATAGCGTGGGGTCTATGGACCACAAAATTGGAGCCACAGTGCCACCAAATCTCTCATATTCTTATTTTATTTCATGTTCCCCTTTTCATTTTATTTTTGTTCCAATTTATATTTAACTTCACTTTATACATTTTAAGTCTTTTGAAGACACTTTAAGTGCTTTGTTGAAAAGACAGCAGAGTATAAATGAAAATAAGTCTTTGTGCTCATATTACATTGTCTTAAAGCAAATTAAACATTGTTATTCTTTTTCAAGTTTGTCTTGGCTATGCTTGGCCTTTTGCACTTCCATTTATATTTTGAAATCAGTTTGTCAGTTTCCACAAAAATCTTACTTGAAACCAACATTCTATTGAGTTCTGTCTACTCAGTAATCTATTCCAGCAGATTTTCTCTTTGACACAAACATCACACACAGGGAGGCATGGCCAACATTCCACCCGATGCCCTCCATATAACCAATTCATGAGAGGAAGGCTCTTTCTTTGGGACAAGCCACCATAGAGCAGGCTGGGGTCAGGAGAGCAGGCCCAGCCAGCTAATCATGAACAACCCCAAAGGTATAATGAATTCATGCTTTTACAAAAAAACAAATATGACACCTCAGTAGTGGCCTTCAGTAGTAACACTGAGAATTCAAATATAAGAAGGAGATGAGAAAACAGTTAAAAGGGCAACAAAACCAAAGACCCTCTCCAGGATGGTGGTCAAGGATGAGGAGCCAGCTCTGCCCCCCAAACCAGTCCCAATGAACTGACCTGCTGTATGGTCACTGCAGGAGGTGGAGCCCCCAGCTGAGTGGCAGCACCAGCCCTAGATCCACAGGTAGCACCAACTCCCACCATGGTTGGGGAACACCTTCCCGAGGGTCAGGAAGCCCCAGAACCTTATGTTCTCCCTGGGGTTGGAGGCCATTGATAAAACTTCTAAAGGTACTCCTCAAGACTTTCTGGCTGCAGGTGAAGGCCAATGTGTGCATGGCCATTATGGGGAGCTCAGCCATGGAGGATAACATCAATCTTAATTCCATCTCATCCCTTTGAAGGTCAGCCACCGGGCCACAGTGCCAGGTTGTCATTGTGAGAGGAGGACTTTCAGTTGGTGTAATCCTTGAGATTGATCATACTGAGTCCTCCCCAGGTTCCAGGATGTGCTGATGTCGAAAAGCATCCAAAAAAGGGGCCCCCAAAGAGACGTCCTGCTTGAGACATTTCTTTTCTTGCATTGGTGATGGTGGTGTTGATGGTGGCAGTGTGCAGAGGAGCCAGGAGGCCAATTGTCTGCCTCTACTTGCATTTTATTGAAATCATATTGGACCTATAGGTTAACTGGGGGAGAGTTTATATTTTCACAATATTTAGTCTTCAAATCCATAAACACTGCATACCTTTGCATTTATTTTGGCTTTAAATTCTCTCAGCAAATGTTTTGTGATTTTCAGCGCAGTGTTCTTTTATTAGCTTTGCCTTTATTATTGATGGTTTTTGATGATTTTGGAAGTGATACTGTTTTTTCTTTTTACTTACACTTATTTCTTGCAAGTATATGGAAGTACAGTTTATTTTTGCCTATTGATGTTGAGTCCAATTACCTTGCTAAGTTACTAATTAATTCCAAAATTTGCTTATACATTCTCATAGATTTTCTAAATACATAATCATCTGCAAATTATAGTAGTTTTATTTCTTCCCTTTAGGTTTATTTAGAAAATTTATTTTTTTCACTTTATTGCATTGGCTAAAATTTCCAGTAAGTGTTAAAAAGAAATGGTGGCAGTGCATATCTTTATCTTATTCTCACATTGAGTGGGAACGTATGTAATATTTCACCTTTAAGTATGATGTTAGGCATAGTTGTTGGTTTTTAGCTTTTGAGGATTTTGGTTATATATCCTTTATTAGATTAAGAAAGATACCTTCTGTTTTCACTTTTTGAGAGTAAAATTATGAACAAGTGTTCAATTTTATCAAGTACTCTTTCTGGGTCCATTGAAATTACTATATGGCTTTCTCCTTTATTTTGTGAATGTGGTGATAGACACTCCTTGAAGATTAACTGTTAAAGAATTATTGCATTCCTACTAGAAGTTCTGCTTATTGTAGTTTTTGTATAATTGTATTATATTATCCATTTTACCTATTGCTGGATTCAATTTGCTAATGTTCTGTAGAAGTTTTTCCAGCTGTGTCCGTGAGAGGTAATGACCCATGCTTTTCATTTTTGTAATGTCTTTGTCAGGTTTTTATATCAAGATTATGCTGTCCCTATATAGCAAATTAGGCTGTGTTCTTTTTTCTTTATTCACCAACAGAATCTGTGAAAGATTGGTAATATCCTTCTTTAAATGTATATTTTAAAGGATTCACAAGGGAAGAGTCTAGGCCTAGACTTTTTTGTTTGCTTGTTTTTTTGTTTTTGTTTGTTTGGTTTTGTGGGGTGGGAAGGGCATCCTGAAATCTTGATGTTCATTCTCTCGTTGTATCTTTTTCCTTAGGATGTTTTCAATAGTCCAGAACAAGAAGAAGATTTCCCATGAGACTGTTTTGAAACACTTCAAGGAAAATAAGGTGGAGATAACAAATGCAATAACAAAGCTATTTCCTTTCGTTGAAAACCTCAGAGACCACTCCTTTATTAGCAAAAGAATCTATAATGTAAGTGAAGTTTATTATATCTCCTCATGATAACCCAGCCCCACATTAATTTATGTGTGGCATCCTGGATTCAAAATTCAGTGTATCACTAACTGGCCTGGCTGATGGCCCTTCCGTACTTTTCATAAGAAGACCTTTTTAAGTTAGTTAATCTTCCTATAAGGTCAAGGGTGACAAGGCAAGAAGATATGGCTAAAAATACTTCTGTTTTACATGTTGTGGTGGGGTGGATGGTAATGGTCACATGACTGAATTGAAACTGATAGCTTTGCAAATGTATAACAATTTATACAATATAACAAAATTAAACAAAATTAAAATAATTAAGAGCATTGGGGCGGTGTTCCATTATAAAATCCACTATGTCAAATGAAATCCCCAGGAATCTGTGCTATTATAAATCAATTTTTTCTGCCTTGATGTTGTGTCCTTTGAAGGTCAATGTTTAATTGTTTTTTAAATTTTTAATGTTTATTTGTATTTGAGAGAGAGAGAGAGTATGAGCAGGGGAGGGTCAGAGAGAGACAGAATCTGAAACAGACTCCAGGCTCTAAACTGTCAGCACAGGGCCTGACGTGGGGCTCAAACCCACGAACTGTGAGATCATGACTTGAGCTGAAGTCAGACACTTAACTGACTGAGCCACCCAGGCACCCCTCCATTGCACTTTTTAAAAAAGCATTGTCAAGAATCCTATAGAAACTTGGTTCCTGTAGAGAAAGGTGTATATAATATTCTATGCTACCTTGAGAAGACATTTCATGAGTCACTTCTACAAGTCCTATTCATCGGGGTTCATCTGAAGGAGAATCCCAATTTAATTCATGTTCATAGAATCTTCAAAAATGGTAATTAATTCCCTTCCCCCGCTTTTGGGGTCCAGGTCTACTTCTCATTTATTCATTCCCTCATTTGCTCATTTAACAAGCACTCATGAAACATTTACCCTGTCCCAGGACCTGTACCCATCAGTGTGAATGAGTAACTGTCAATAAAAACTGATGTGCTCTCTGGTGTCATCATTAAAATTATCAATCAGATGTTTACTCTTTGAGGGACTAATTTAGGTTTAATTTTATCTTTTTTTTTCTTCTGGGAATGTGTAATTTATTTTTTATCATGGGCGCCTAATAAAAAAGAAGTATTCCTGGACAGTTTGTGACATTTTTCCTTCTTTTTAAATTTTTGTTTAACGTTTATTCATTTTTGAGAGACAGAGTGTGAGCAGGGGAGGAGCAGAAAGAGAGGGAGACACAGAATCAGAAGCAAGCTCCAGGCTCTGAGCTGTCAGCACAGAGCCTGATGCTAGGTTCAAACTCATGAACCGTGAGATCATGACCTGAGCTGAAGTCGGATGCCCAACTGACTGAGCCACCCAGGCGCCCTGTGACATTTTTCTAAAATGGCCAGATTGTCACTGATTCCCACAGAAAACCATATCTGAGACACTATGACAAAAAGTTAGTTCTCCAAATAAAAAGAGGAGAAGTCACAAGAACCCACCCAACCTGGAGGGCCAGTACATGGAAAGGCATGGCTGCAACGAAGGGAGACTGATTCTATACATGAAGGTCAGAAGTAGACTGTGCAGTTTCCAACACCCTAAACTGAGAAATTAGAATTTTATTTTCATAATAACAAGGAAGTACCAGCAGTTCTTAAGCAAGGGGAAGAAATAAAAAGAAGCTAAAATAAAGTATGGAGTGAATGAATTTGTGAAAATAGTACATGGATTAAAATAAGAACAATATGATTTATGTACTAATATCTGAGTTAGAGAAAGGAATAGAGAGAATCAAATACCTGGGCACAAATTTCAAGTCAATAATTTTTAAAAGTTTTTTCTTTTTTGAGATAAATTTACATATCTTAAATCAATATATTTGTACCCAGGATGCCCCGGGCCATGGGAACGAAGGGAATGGTGATTACCTGACAACTGCCTGCATCTCAGGGGCTCTGATCCTCTCTGTGGACTGGAGGGACCCTCCCTTCCAGGTTCACTGTCCACATCACACATGTTAGGTTCCAGGGCTCTCCGAGCTGGGGTGACCCACATCTACACTTGCTGCTGCTCACCTGCTCCTGTGGAAGTAACAGCTGCCACCTCCCAGACCCTGTTGTACCCAAGAGCGTGGGTCAGTGACCCAAGGCCAAGAATCTGGGGGCTGTGGCCTGGGTGAGGCACCCTCTCCTCTTGCCCAGTCCCCACCTTGATCTGGTGCACAGAGGCCCCTGAGCCCCCATGGGACCCTCCACACACAGACCCCCTCCACCTTTCCCTTTGTTCTCTTGAATCTTCCACCTGGTTTTGCCAGGATCTGAGGCCAGGTCCTGGGATGATAAAGCACCCGTGGCCCCCACCATCCAGTGGAACTCACCCCCCGCTGGCGCTGCCCCAGGAGGAGCTCCCGCCATCGTCCCTGCGCCAGCGAGTCCCCACCTCCCTGGTGTCTCCTCCTCCCTGGTCCCCCCTCCTCCCTGGACTCCCCACAAACACCCCTCCCCCAGGCTTCCTGGCTGATTTCCTTCCTCCCACGTGTGTTGGGTCACCTGCAGACAGGGGCGCTGGACAGGTGTCCCAGCCTCCCCAGCCCCTGGGGCAGGCGTCTGAGGTCGTCCTCCAGCGCTGCGATCTGCTCCGTGCTCAGAACTGTGGAGTGTCCTGTGTCCCTGGGAGCTGGGCCCCTGGGGGGGTCTGTCGTGGTTCCTCCTGGTGTCCCCTGCTTTGTGTCTTTGGGAAGCTCCCACCTTCCCTGCCCCAGCCCTCCTCTTGTCTAGCAGCATCTTTAGAGTAGCTGGGCTTTCTCTTTCACACCCAGGGATCTCTCTAGGAGCGTAGCTCATCTGAAGAAATCCTCTGTTCCTTTGAACAATTCACAGAGACATTCCAGTTACAGAATTTATATTGAGATAAGCTTTCCCTTCTCTCTGGTCATCTTGTTGGGTGATTAATTACTGTTTATAACATCCCACTGCTCCATAATCCTTAAACCTGACAGGCTCATCACTTATAAGGTGTGTGTGTATGTGTGTGTATGTGTGTTTTCTCTTTGATGTCCCAGGGAAAGGAGCAAGCAACACCAACTCAGGAGCCACTGAGATTAACTGACCCAGGGTCCAGAAGTCCCTGTTGAAGTACATGGATTCTTGGCGGGAGAGGGGGTCCAGATGTGTAACTATGAGGTGATATCCCTGATCACTTGGCTGCAACCACTAATTAGTTTTTCCTCTGTTCAGTAATGGAAGACAAATATTTTCCCCAGGAAAGTGAGAGAGAAGAGACACAAAAAATGCCCAGGACACAGCCAAGTTGTGAACAAGGTAATTATGACAGAATACAAACTTTGTTTTCTGGCTACAAAGAGGATGGACCTCAGGAAGGGTAACTGATGCTGGAGAAGGAATCCAGAGGGACATGGGGCGGGTAGACGAATGTGGCTTTGTATCAATTTCAAAATGGCATGACTCTATTTGGAAACCAAGCAGCAAAAGGTGGCAAAGAGGGGCTTTCTGCTCAGTAACCTGGAGGATGGAATAAGAACCTAACGGAATTCTGAGTTTCCGAAGGTGACCTTCAGTGTGAAGCTGTGAAGGGCTAAGAACTCTCGGCCTATGGTCAATGTCAAAGAGGAGACCCTTGAGGATGGCAGAAGGCACTGATCTCAGTATGGGGGATGTTGGTCAAGAGCCTGGATATTCAAGGAGAAGACCAGTCATATAGAGAGAGATAAGAGGAAGTGGTAGAAAGGTGGAGAGAATGTGGGTACTTTGAGAGAGAGAAGGAGGGGAAATGAAAGGCAGAGAAGAAAGGGTTAAAAGACACAACAGAATTAATCATATTATTAATATCTCACTGGTTGATGGTTTGCTCTGGCAGTTGTGGGTTTAATGCTCAGGCTGCCACTGGCAGTTAGCATTAATTATGTGCCCATTTTGCAGATGAAGAAACTAAAATCTAGAGACCATGTGTGTAGTTGGTGTGGGGTCAGATGAGCAAGGGTGAACCCAAGCATTCTGATACCAGAGCCGGTGTTTGTGTGTGTGTTCTAATTTTTTAAAATGTTTTTATTTAGTTTTGAGAGAGAGAGAGAGAATGTGTGTGTGTGTGTGAACGGGGGAAAGGCAGAGAGAGGCAGAGACATAAAAGCTGAAACAGGCTCCAGGCTCTGAGCTGTCAGTACAGAGCTGGACAAGGAGATCAAACTCACAGACCGCGAGACCATGACCTGTGCTGAAGTTGGACATTTAACTGACTGAACCATCTAGGCGCCCCTGTGTGTGTATTTTAATGGAGGTAAAATTCATATAATGTAAAATTAACTATTTTAAAGTGTATGGTTTAGTGACATTTGGTGAATTGATATTGTTGTGTAACCATCACGTCCATCTAGTTCCAAAACATTTCAGTCACTTCCAAAGGCAACCCAATTTTGCTCCTCATTCCTGTCTTCCTGCTGCCAGGAGCCAACGATATAACTAAAAGGTGTATCTTTTCATGTCTGTGTGTTGAGTGGGGTAAACCAGAAAGAGAGGGAGAACAGGAACAGAGCCAGACATGGAAGGTGGGAAGATGTAGAGGAAGAGAGCTGGGAAGGAAAACAGAGCGAGCAGGACTGAGCAGAGTGTCTCAGGAGGGAAGAGTGAGACAGCAACACAAAGAGACAGAAGACAATGGAATCCAGGATGCAGAAATATTCTCCTAGGATGGAAGCAACAGTGCCTGGAGGTTGGATCCTGGTGGAAAATTAAGGGCGGGAGAAAGGGAATGAGGTCTGATGTGATGGAAAGAGGCAAAGCAGGACTTGGTTATATTTTGAGTGGACTCTTGAGCAGGAAGAGTATTTCCTCACAAGGATCAGATCACCTTTTTCTCCAGCTTAGTGTGGCCACAGGTTGTTCCCTGGCCACTGCCTCTGGCTTCTCTTTTCCTTTTCTCTCTCTTCAGTGCCCACTGAATCCACAGTTTTAGGAATGAAGAAGGAGAGGAGGTAAGAGAAGGTATGTGGCCTGCTGCATTGTGAACAAGATAACTATGACTGAATCCCATATTTTAAATAACCAGTTACATGGATGACTCATTATGTGGAGGAGAGAGCAGCCATACACTTGAGTCCAGCCTCTGGCTACTTTCTAAGATGTGAGAGAGGCATGCATGTAGGGTGAGACCTGTGGAGGGCCTAGGGGACAACATTTTTTTAATGTTCTTTTTTTTTTTTTAATTTTGAGGGGGAAGGGAAGGGCAGAGAGAGAGAGAGAGAGAAAATCCCAAGTAGGCTCCGTGCTCAGCACTGAGCCTGATATGGGGCTGGACCTCATGACTGACCATGATATCAAGACCTGAGTCGAGGGGCTCCTGGTGGCTCAGTTGGTTAAGTGTCAACTCTTGGTATCAGCTCAGGTCATGATCTCATGGTTCATGAGTTCAAGTCCCACATGGGGCTCTGTGATCCGTGTAGAGCCTGTTTGGGATTCTCAGTCTCTTCCCCTCTCTCTGCCCCTCTCCTGCTTTCATGTGCTCTCTCTCTCTCTAAATAAATAAACTTAAAAAAACCAAAAAGACCCAAAGGACTCCTGGGTGGCTCAGTCAGTTAAGCGTCCAGCTTTAGCTCAACTCATGATCTCACAGTTAGTGAGTTTGAGCCCCGCGTCAGGCTCTGTGCTGACAGCTCAGAGCCTGGAGCCTGCTTCTGATTCTGTGTCTTCCTCTCTCTCTGTCTCTCCCTTGCTGGTGCTCTGTCTCTATCTCTCTCAAAAATAAATAAACATTAAAAAAATTTTTTTAAAAAAGACCTTAGCAGAAATCAAGAGTCAGATGCCTAATCCACTGAGCCACCCAGGAGCCCCAGGGTAGTTGAGTGGGATGAAATTTAGAGAACCCATGAGTAGGTGCCTCTTTAAATTTGTTGCCTTAGGCCTTGTGTTTGCATCTTCTAGCCCCACCCTGAAGGCCAGAGGGAAAGAGGAACTAAAGTTCTCAGTGGAGGAAGGTGCATTGTGTGGAGGAGAGTATATAAAGATAGATTGGACCATCCAATAGGAGTTATAGGAGCAAATATGGTTTTTCTGAAACGGACATGAGATCCAAACTTCTCCCAGTTGGCAGAGATTTGACAGGGAAAGAACTTTGTCCTACTTTTTAGAAGCTGTCACAGGAACTGGAAATAGTGTGCATGATGGTCAGACGGGCCAGTAAGCAGAATCAGTATGGAAGACCCTAGAGGGAGACGTGGGGAAGGGGCTCTGAGGTCAAGTCCAAGCCCAGTGAGAGACCTGGGGTGATGGAGGGACCCAACCTTTGAGATGAGAACAGCACACAGGACAAGGATTGGGAGCATGGATGGTGAGCCTCAGAGTAAACAGAGGAGGGATGTGAGGGACACAGCAGAGAGAGGAGATAAACTGACAATTCACACCAGACACAGGGACAAAGTTATATGGAGAGAGAAACATAGAGGACAAAGTAAATACCAAGGAAAGAGAAAGTAGGGGAAGGATGCAGAGAAACCCTGAAGACAGAATGTTCAATGGGAGTGAATGAAACATTGCTGAAGGTGGGTGAGGCAGGGAGAGAGAAGACACATTGGGGCATAGGAGGGAGGGAGGTCACTGCATAGAAGCTTCTTCTACAGTGGGATCATCTCCATAACAGTGAGTTTTCAGAACCCTAAATGCTGGACACATGTTTTGGCAAACATTACATTACTGAAGTATTTGTATGGAAAGTTCTACAGAAACGGTTCTGAGGAGTATTATCTATGCAGACATGTATTAAACTACCTTGGTGGAAAAGAACACAAGAATAAACATAAAATTCAGCCAAGATCATTTTCAGTGAGCAAATGAGAATAGCAGGTTAAGAGAAAAGAGGAAAAACAAAAAGGTAGAGTTCAGGGTAAAAAGGAAAGCCCTTGAAAGATAAAGAGGGAAGGACACAGAGGCACACATCTCTCAGGTGGACGGGGGAAGGGGGGGACAAGGGGTCAATAGGGAAACAGCTGCAGGGTCTTTATGGATTGTTACATATCGCAGGGACAGAGCTATCCAGATAGAAAATCTAGTACAATCTTGTGTTGTGGGTCTGGTGGAGACACAGAAGACAATTACAACTTGTCATCCCAAAATTAACCAAGAGGGGCAGCCAGCAAGGATAGCACATGGCCAAGCACCTGAAGTGATCAGTAAGGCTGGCTGAGGGAGTCTGCTGTGGTGACAATGTGTGTGTCACAGCAACAGTGTCAGGAGGCGGCCCAGGGATGCCGCCAGGAGAGGGAGACTGGTGCGTGGTGAGGGGGCTCTTGCCCAACAGAGGGTAGCTGGGAGTGGAGTGGGAATGTACTGAAAGGGGGGTTCTACAGAGATGTGTAGAGCAAGACGGCAAAAACAGGTGAGGGAACAAAAGACATATCAGGTCCTAAGAAGCAGAAAAGGGAAGCCCTGAAGAGAAAACATCTTGAGGCCCAGAGGAGAAAAAGGAACTGCAAGAAAGAGAGGCAGAGGCGGGGAAATGGGAAGAGACCGGAAGGGTAAAAAACAGTGAGCGGTCAGAAAATGGGGAGCGAGACGAGCAAAGCTGGCCGCTGTGGCCACCTGTCCTTACACAGCATCCAATGAGAGTGACTGGGGCACCATTAACCTGCGGGCCACAGGATTCCCTGTCTGGAGCAGGGACAGTCCTGCCCGGAAGTCACCCAAACAGCTGGGTCTTTCCTGATGTCCCCTTATTATGGGGATTCCCGCTGGTTCCTTGGCCCCATGTTGAAACCCCAAAGGAGTTTTGTTTCTTTGTGCGGTGATCAGCAGTGAATCCAGCAAGGAGGAAGAGCTCCCTAAGCTCTGAGCTCAGCACAGGGAGGGGTACCTGGGCCAGAAGAGGAAGGTGAGGGCTGCTGGCTTGGGGCTGCAGGCCCTCAGGCATCTGAATTCAGAGCTCCTGCTTCCTGATGCGCAGTACTTGAGTGCACTCTACAACCGATGGTCCCATCCACCCTGGAAACCCATTCTCTGTATTTACCTCATGTGCCATGTTGGGAAATGTGGGAGACAAGGCCCTATTCATTGACTATGTGTGCTCATATATAAATGTTAGAGTAGAAACAAACTAGCGTATCTCTGTTTCTTCTTTCACGTGACCATGCCTGTTGTGGTATAACAAAAAATCTATATTTGGTCTTTGTCCCTAGTTCTGGCACAGAGCTCTCCAAACCCATGGAATTTCCTGAGTGGTAAGAGTGTCTTTATGACAATCAGAGGGTTAGAACTGTCAGCTGTACCCCTCGACCTCTGGGGAGAAAAGAGGTGGGGCATTAAGTTCAATCACCAATGGCCAATGATTTAACCAATCATGCTTACATAATGAAACCTTGATAAAACCCTTGAACAGTGGGGTCAGGAGCCCCTGACTTGGTAAATACACTGATGTGCTGGGAGGGTTGGTTGCATGCTGGAGAGGGCATGGAAGCTCTGGCACCCCACCACCCCCCACCACTCTGCCCTATGCATCTCTTCCATTTGGCTGTTCTTGAGTTTTATTCTTTCTAATAAAACTATAATCATAAGTAGAGCACTTTCCTGAGTCCTCTGAGTCATTCTAGCAAATTATTGGACTAAGGGGGCATCATGGGAACCCCCAAATTTATAATTTGCAGGCGGAAACATGGCTAGCTTGGAGATCCCATTTGTAGCTGGTGTCTGAAATGGGGGCAGTCATGTCAGACTGAGTCCTTCCCCTGTGTGGTCTGTGAACTCTGGGCAGTTAGTGTCAGAATAGAATTGAATTGTTCAACACCCAGTTGGTGGTGAAGAGCTAGAGAATTGACTGGTGTTGGAATGACCTAGTTCTCATTGGAAAAGACACTGCACAGTTGGTATCAGAAAAAAAAAAAATCACTCACACACACACACACACACACACACACACAACTATTCATACTGATGTCTTCAATTTAGGTATTGATTTCTCCCTTTACTAACCCCTATTATCTGTAGGTCACAAAAAAGATAAATAATTTTTTATTTCCTTGATACACATATTGTTATTGGAAACTTGGAAAGATCTAAAAAGCCCAAGTGAGTCATTTTGACAGGAGTTCTCCAGCATGCCATTAGCTTATACTCAAACTTTTCCAAAAATAATTTTGGAAATAATATCTCATAATTCTCGAACATCAGTAAGGAGTAGGCAGAATAACTATTACTATCCTTGTTCTATAGATGAGGCAACTCTAGCACATAAATGTTTAAGAACCTTTTCCAAAGTCAGATGGAGAGTTAAAGGCAGAGCCAGAACCATTGCCCTAAATGCTCTGATCTCAATTCAGCAGATGTGTTCCTTTTAGAAGGAAGAAAGAGGGAAAAACATCAGACACATCTGCAAGTGTTAGTTAGTACAGGATTTATAACTTTTATCAAGCAGTTACTGTTTCTTTTCCATTGATTTTATAAGCAAAATTAATCTGAAAATATACATCATGTGTAATAGCGAATAAGATAACTTAATGTCAAAATGCACATTTTTTCCAACAAAAAGATTCATTTTAATTGTTCACTATATTTTTCATAAGTAAAAACTAAATTTATTTTTCTCAGCATCTGTTTTTAAGAAATATGTATTTTCTTGAACACTAGAAGTCTGTTTGTTACTCATGGAAACAGATTCTGGGTTGGTGATGGGGGTAGACTAGGGTTGGGGGCAAGGAGGAAGGAGGAGGGGCTCTGATCCACATACTCATTCTGGGATCCATCTTCCAGGGTTGCCCTGGTCAAGAAATAGAGGCAGAGGAGGTGTGTAGGGATTAATTGGAAGGATAAGAAACAGAAAAGCGAGGTGTTACGAAACGCAGAGCGAGATACAGCAAAACTGCCCAACTTAGGGGAATTTTCTCAGCTACTGGTGATGGTGACAAAAGCAGTGTTAACCTAAACCAAGAGGGTCTATTGAATTCAATGAGCCGAGTGGAGTGTCAGGAGTTTAATGATCTTCCCTGGTCTTTCTCATAGTTTTCTTTCTTTTTTTTTTTTTTTTAATAGTTTATTGTCAAATTAGTTTCCACATAACACTCAGTGCTCATCCCCACAAGTGTCCTCCTCCATGCCCATCCCCCCTCCCCCCACATCCATCAGTCCTCAGTTTTTGTCAGCATTCAAGAGTCTCTCATGGTTTGCCTCTCTCCCTTTCCCCCACCATTTCCGCCCTTCTTCTCCCCCTTGTTCCTCCGTCAAGTTCCTCCTAATCCTCCTATACGTGCAAACATATGATATTTGTCCTTCTCTGCCTGACTTATTTCGCTCAGCATAACACCCTCAAGGTCCATCCATGTTGCTACACATGGCCAGATTTCATTGTTTCTCATTGCCATGTAGTATTCCATGGTATAGATAAACCACATCTTCTTGATCCATTCATCTGTTGATGGACACTTAGGCTCTTTCCATGTTTTAGCTATTGTGGAGAGTGCTGCTATGAACATTGGGGTACATGTGCTCCTGTGCCTCAGCATTTCTGTATCCCTTGGGTAAATTCCTAGCAGTGCTATTGCTGGGTCATAGGGGAGTTCTATTGTTAGTTTCCTGAGGAACCTCCACACTGTTTTCTCATAGTTTTCTTAAGGAATTTCCTTTTATGTGGGCTCCCTGGCTGCATACTGAGGATCTGATTGCTCTGTGCACACAGCACCAGCCTGGAAGAGAGGATGGAAGGGAGGATGGCAGAGGAGACCCGGAGCCTCCAGGCAACCACCTGGAATCATCAGCCGGAAATTCAAAGGGACTCTGGAGTGTTAAGAAACAGAGAATTATATAGTTGGTAAAAAGGAATGTGCAAGTAAGATTGCTAAAATTAGGTGTACAGCTGGTTAATTTCTATAGAGGAATAAAGGAATATCACCTTTGCAGTTAACTTCTCTACCAGCCTATAAAGTTATAGCAGTGTATTAATTTCTGCAGTTTACCTCCAACCTTACCAGGTTATTAACTGTCTAAGCCTTTATAAGTTGTAAGTTGTTAATCAAATATATTGTAATATTCTCTCAGAGTGGCAGATTGAGGTCAGTCAGGCAATGAAGAAAAATTATCCACACTTGGCAATAAGACAATAAGACAAAAGGCACGTTCTGATTTGTTATTTACTACTAATTAAGGCCTGACTTTGTGAGGTTACATGTTAATTTATAGATTTTTTGTCCAGTAGAGATGCATATTATTTGTTTGTTAGAAAAGATAATACCAAAGATTATGGGTTTATTGCCTTGTAGGACATGAATCAGTTTGGGGTCTAATTTAGGAAACTTGTTTCAGCCAGAATGCTGTTAGTGGCCAACTTCATAAACCTCTGTTCCCTGAATTCTATGTTAGGGAGTCACACACGCTGCAATTAATAAGGAAATTCATTCATTTATTCAGAGAACATCAGTGACAACGATTTGAAAACAAATGTTGGAAAAGAGAACCAGGAAGCTTCTAGCTCACCATCAAAAATTGTACCCATCAACTCCTGGGTAGTTCAGTTGGTTAAGCGTCTGACTCTTGGTATCAGCTCAGGTCATGATCTCATGGTTCATGGGTTCAAGCCCCATGGGTTCAATAGCTCAGAGTCCACTTGGGATTCTCTCTCTCTCTGCTCCTCACCCACTAATGCACAGTCTCTCTCTCTCTCTCTCTCTCTCTCTCTCTGTCTTCTTTCTCAAATGAGTAAACTTAAAAAAGTTGTGTCAGATATGGCATGCAAGTCTTGGGTTTGAAGATTTTAGGAATCTGAATTCAGAGCTACTTTTTCCTGATAAATTTTACTCTGAGCACCAAACAGATGAAAATGAATCAATGACACTAAAACCCCATTCTCTGTATTTCTTTTTCCTACAAGTGCAAAGAAATGAGAAATCATTGTAAATTCATATTTAATAGTATGGGCACTGTTGACTGAATAGATATATTTATATTTTGATGCTGTAGAAACATGTTCATAAAAGGAGAGCTTTGTGATTAGTTATTTCATGCCTATTAATACTGAAATCTGGAATTGATATGGTGTTTTCCACCCATTCTCTTCTACCTCTATCTCGTGGAGCACAGAATGCTAATTACTCGTCTCCTGGGTAATAATACTGTTATCCTTTGGTCAAAAACCCGGAAAAGCTCAGAAGTCTTGCTATCTAATTACCATCGAAAGGAAAGGAGTCAAACAGCCACAGGCAAAGTCAAGTTTTAGATTTTGATGGAAGTCCTCCAGCAAGTTGTCCTGATTCAATCAGTTTAAGATTACCAGGGACAAACAAGCCTGTATTTCAACAGATTTATTGACTCGTTGTAACAAGGGAGAGGAACACACACCAGAGAACCATGGACATTGAGCCAAACAAAGATACAGATAGTTATTATACAGTTTGGAAAAGGATGGAGTTTAAGTATAATTTATAGGATGCAGTGATTTGATAGGTTCAAACCAAGCCAGAGCTGTGTAAAGATCAGGTCTGGATTGTGAGGTGGACCCAGGGTCCTATTGCTGGAAAACTACAAAGTTATGAAAATGTGGAATGTTGCCTTTGGAAACCCCATATTGGAAGCTATGCCCCTGGATTAGAATCAAGATTTCATCTCTATCAAAATAACTCAGGGGCTCCTGGGTGGCTTTGTTGGTTAAGCAGATGATTCTTGGTTTCAGTTTAGGTCATGATCTCGCTGTTAATGAGTTCGAGACCGAAGTCTGGCTCTGCGTTGACAGCATAGGGCCTGCTTGGGATTCTCTCTCTTCCTCTCTCTCTGCCCTTTCCCCACTCATGCTTGTTCTCACTCTCTCTCTCTCTCTCTCTCTCAAAAATAGATAAATAACCATTAAAAAAAATAACAGACCTTCCAAGCAAGGGTGAGATGATTTTTTCTTTCTTGCTGATGTAATTTCAAACAAGTTTCTGATAGTGTGTGGATTTTGACAACAAAGTTCCTCAGCAAGTAAGAATGCACTAGTCATTCAAAGAAGGGTTGTTAGGACATTTCACAGCTGCAACAAGTTCTTAGGAGAATGTTTCCCATGAAATTTGCAGCTGGTTTTCTCCTTATCTGTTATTGCAGCTTCATGAATGGCAAGGCAGATTTTTGCTTCTCTGACTGAGCTCATTTCTACTTTCTCAATGCCATTGAGTATGTGGTGGTTTACCAAAGGATTTTGCAAAAAAAAAAAACAAAAAAAAACATTCTCATTTCAACTTCACCATGATCAGGAGATGTAAGACAGAACAAATGTTGATAGCCCTGTTTTATATATGAGGAAACCAAAGCACACACGTTTAAGGTTTTCCCTTTCTTCTTCTCTTTTCACAATGCCAAATAGCAAATTAAAAGAACAACAAGAGGGGCATCTGGGTGGCTCAGTCGGTTAAGTGGCCAACACTTGATTTTGGCTCAGGTCATGATCTCACAGTTCATGAGTTCCAGTCCTGTGTCAGGCACTGTGCGACAGTGTGGAGCCTGCTTAGGATTCTCTCTCTCTCCCTCTCTCTCTGTCCCTCCACGGCTCTATCTCTCTCTCTTAAAATAAATAAAGGTAGAACTTAAAAAAGTAAAAGAACAACTAAAATTATTATCTTTGATTTCTAGAACTCAGCCCCATAGTTTATTTTCTTTAGGAAAGTAGAGAGAAATAATATTCAACATGTCTCAATCCTGACTGTGAATTTTGTGAAATAATCAAGATCTACCACTCTTCAATGTACAAATTACTGTTTTCTTCTCATGCTTTATAGATCTCATGGATATTGGAAATACTTTTACTCCTGACATGCCTGTTAGAAGAGAAATGTGTGCAAATAAGAATTCTTGGTATGCAAATGAATCTTCAACAAAATTTCTAAACACATTAAACCCAGTTGTTTGCTAGATCATTCAAAAGTAAGAGAATAAATTTTATAGCATCTAGCTTAGTCTTTTTTATTAAAGTAGGCCATCTGCCATATGAGATAGAATCTGAATATTTGTAATTGGTAAAAGAGAAGTTGTTTCTTGCTTGTGGGAACAATCTATTTGGTATTCTAGGCCATGAGTAGGAGGAGGGGTCTGGGGAGATTGGGTCTGGATTGGTGTCAACTCTGGTTTATAGATGAGAGGCAAAAGTGAGGGTCTCAACAATGCCAACTCTCCCACACAATGCACTTTCTATGGGTTTTGTAAAGGGAATGTCCTCTGGGCTCACCTGGGTAACAAGCCATGTGGAATGTCTTCAGGTCTCATTGATACACCATGTGAACATTTCTCCCTCTCCGAGCCTTCTGACCCCTTCTTTGGTACTATGTTAAGGCATTTGGGGCATCTCCACTTCATTTGCTAAATGCCATCCTTTTGTCCAGGCTTCAAGGAGCCAGTTCAGTCATAGACAGACAGGACCACGTCCAGGTGCCCGTGCCAGGGCCTTATGCCCTGATCAGAGGAGAGGGCTTCTGTGTCAATGAAGTCTCCACTATCCAGGTATTTTTAAAAATTTATTTATTTATTTTGACAGAGAGAGAGAGAGAGAGAGAAGCAGAGAGAGAGGGAGAGAGAATCCCAAGCAGGCTCCTCACTGATAGCATGGATCTCACAAACCATGAGATCATGACCTGAGCTGAAATCAAGAGTCAGATGCTTAACTGGCTGAGCCATTCAGGTGCCTCTCCATTTTCCAGTCTTGTATTCTACCCTTCCTGGTCCTACATCCTTAATACCCACTGCTACAAGTGCTTTTTTCTCCCTTGTTTCCAATACACATTAGCCAGCTCTTGCTGGGTCATGCCATGGCAATAAACAACCCTTGAGTGTTAATGGCATAGACAAGAAAATTTCCTTCTTGCTTACTCAAAGTCACAGTGGATCTGGGAGCCCTCCTGGGGTGGGATCAAGTACCAGGTGGGGTCAGTCTCTAGGCTCTGTCATCTCAAAACAAGGCCTCCATAATCAATGTGGCAGGAGAGGGTACACAGGGAATTCTCATTGACTTTCTGTGAATCAACTTGCAAATGACATATGCCACTTTTAATCATAATCCCTTGGTCAGTGTCTCAGTCATTTAGACATGCCTAATGCAAGGCGCTGGAAAACTTAGGAGGATATATGTGATATTTGGTGAACACTACTGTTTCTGCCACAAAATAAAAATGGGAGACTGTGAAGAACCAATCTTGGATAATAGTGAAAGAATGAAGCCACATTACTGATATCCCCGGTTCAACAAAGCAAACAAAAAGGAGGTAACTTTTAAAAGGTAAATCTAGTGGCACCTAGGTGGCTCAGTTAGTTAAATTTCCAACTTCAGTTCAGGTCATGATCTCACAGTTCATGAGTTCAAGCCCCACATTGGGCTCTCTGCTGGCTCTCTGCTTTTGTCACAGGGCCTGCTTTGGATCCTCTGTCCCCCTCTCTCTCCTCCTTTCCTCTGCTTGTTCTCTCTCTCTCTCAATAAATAAATAAACTTAAAAATACTTTTAAAAATAAATAAAATTAAATCTAAATGAAAAATAGAACTTTATCAGGAGGCAAAGGACTAAAAATAGAATATGTTAAGGAGAGATCTTCAAGAATAAAATCCTTTGCTTGGTCAATGATGGAATTTATTGAATATCTCTAGCTAACCGTAACCCCAGAAAGTTTATTTTCTGGCAGGATCCCTGAACTTTTTACTTGTTTAGGAGACCATTTCCCTTTTCAGTCATAACATCAGGGAGCTAGAGCCTCAGTCACATTTGTTTCTGAATCACCCATAAATATTTTCATCAATTGCATTAAGAAACTTCTCCAACTAGGTCTACCAGGAGATTGAAACCACCTTTACTGCCTGAACCTCTTCGATCAGATAGGCCATCATGACATTTCAGGTCCCAGAATTAGCTGAGGGTCAGTGTTCAATAATCTTTTAAGGATGGGAGACAAAAGTTTCTTTGGGAAGGGCTAGGAACCATACCAATTTTGGTTTTTATGGCCTCCACTTGTCTGAGTATCTATCAACTAGCTAAGTAGACAACGAGAATTACCTCCTTTTGCTTGATTTAACATTCTGAATACAGGATCCCTAGTGTGTAGCCACAATGTTACATTCATGTGTCTCTGACATGATTTTAAACACTTAACATACATAAATTAATCTTCAAAATGACCCATTCCAACAATAACACTTCATGATTGAATGAAGTGGTGTGTTGGAGAGTCACCTTTGGAACCAGCTGGAGACAAAAATTCCTGAGGTTGAAGTGTTTCCCTGAAGGACGTAGTGTGTGCTCTGAACCAGCTACCAATCTGGGGTATTCTTTGTCAGACGCTCTAACCAGAAGATGCTGGATCTGGGAACCTGTCCTGCAAGGCTGACTGATCTGGCCAGTAAAGATATAATGCGCCCTTTTTAGATTCAGACAGTTTATGACTTACGTAGACAGCAAAAGCAAGAAGAGCAGAGATGTCAGTCCACCATGTCCTTTGTCCCATGGAATGGCACCAAACAGAAGGGGATGTGGATGGCATTTGCAGCAGTGTGAAATTCAGCTGACACTCCTATCAGAGTGGAGCAGTTACAGAGCCAGCAGCTCTAATCTAAAACAAGAGGCAGAGGCCTCACAACTGGTCAGAATGTACAGTGTGAGGAGAGAGTGTGTCATGATAACCTCTGCAAGTTAAGGCGGTGAGTGGGACATGGTCGCGTCCCAGCGCCACACAAGCCTCCTGTGCTCTCATGTTCTGGAAAGACCACAGAGAGGTCTGCCAAGACTTAGACTGAATCAGCTGCAGTGAAGTTCTACCTATGAGGTTTATGTGGAGATGTGCAAGGTCACCAGGGTGCCATGGCAGAGCCATTTACCAACAGAACCAAGAATTGTCAGAGATTTCAGGGCCCAAGTGAGGAGTGCTTCCATCAGCTGAACCAGTTATGATCCATGAATTGAAAACTGGTTTTTCTCTGCTACCTGATATCACTGAGTAGGAGACATAAAAGGATGCTATCCGGTATTCAGTAAGGTAATTGGTGACCACAGTATATAAATTATAATAGCTTTCTACAAAGAATCAATACTTGGTAATAAAATATATTGGGGGAAAAGTTCACTTTCACAATAACAAGAAATAATACTAACTACCTGAGAGTAAAAATAAATAAATAAATAAAAGGAAAGAAAGAAAGAAGGAAAGAAAGAAATGGATATGTCCTGCGTGGAGAGGAAAAAAGAAGGGAAAGTTTTATTTAAGGACCTAATAAAAGATTCAAATAAATGGAAGCACATAAGATGAGCCCTTATGGAAAGACCCAACGTTTTCTATTGTAAATTTCACTCCAAATAATTCAATAAGAGAACTTGACAGGATAATTTTATGTTTTATTTAGAAAAATAAATGAGCAGAAATGGCAATAAAAAATCTGTTTGAAAAAGTTGTTTGCACAGCAACAGGCAAAATGTTCACATTTTGACCACAGTGCATTATCATGTAGCTGCTAAAGATGGGGGCGGGGTGTACTTTATGAAAGAGTGGGCTCTAACGGAGAACTGTCCTCACTTCTTTCCTGAATTGCAAAGGTGTTTCTGAAGTTATTCTGAAATACATCCTCTACTTGGCTTCCCAGTCGGATGAATTTCTGGTTGTTCTGGAAAAGCAAAGACAACAACAAGAGTAACCATTGCTGCTGAGTTTGGCTCTCATTGTTTCACATAATCCAGTCTTCGTTTTAGACTATCCCACATGTTAAGTGAGAATTAATACAGTTAAAAGTAGCTTATGTTCTCTGATAACTCAATCATTTCTCTTTATCTGGAAGGCAGAGAGGCAAAAATAGTACTATATTGTAGTCCAATTCTTCATCAGAAATTTACTGATTCATTTTTTTCAAAATTCTAGTTCTTTGATTTTCTCACACAGCACCTATGCCTTGCATGACCACAAAGGTACAGAAATGTTGAAGGCAGATTCATGGTGTCCCCTTTCCTCCTTCACCCCTTGAGATACTCCTTGTTCACTTTTTTGATGCAGCCCTAAAAAATTCGTAAAGAAATCCAAGATTTTGAAATTTGAGATATTTGACTTGGTATCTTCCTTTAGAGAAGAGAAATACTAGTTGCCTTTGCACTTCTGGCAGGGGAGTGATCTGGGAGGCCTGGCACCAGCAGGGGATGCCCTTCCTGACACCATGGCCTTGAGGGTTTGGTCTGGAAGCAGCCTCCCATGCTCTTTATCTGGGCTGCGGCCCCGGGAACAAATGGAGATAGGGGGATGCCCGCGTGTGAGGGGGCGGCCCCTGTTCACACATCCCTGAGAGCCCGGATGCTAGCTGGCAGGTACACAGCAGCAACAGCAAAGTGTGCATGAGCAGAGTCTGTGCCTCGGCACCCAGTCTCCCTCCACTGGCTCCCTTAGTCTGGCTGAGTAAGCGTAGGAACCCAGGACAAAGGTGGAGTCTTCTGGAACACATACAGAGCTACTTAAGTCCAGGAAGACATGCATTTCCATTTCTTCTGGAAGACGGTCTTCCGTCTACCAGTCTCTGTGGGCAAAAACTGAGTATCTAGACGTGAGTAAACTGTGAGGTCCTAAGGTCATGTTTGCAATGATACCTTCTGCTTATTATAATTTCCCCCACCTTAGACCACGGGACTTTTAGACTATTTCCAGAATGTATACTTGTGTGGGCTTGCCACATGATAAGGGAAATGGTGACATTTCTCTGAGACAAGACCAGGAAAGGCAAAGCGGCTTTAAGGGACAGAAAGAGGGATGCCCAGGGAGCCACTCACCTTGTAAAATGACCTGTGGTTCTGAAAGATGGTGTTCATGTCCTGCACAAACCCGTCCACTTGGATGTACCATTTCATTTTCAGCTTTTTCTTGATTTTGTTTAGCCACATGAGTTTTTTCCCATGAGATGCCTCCAGACTCTGTTGATCAAAGTGCCAAAAGGCAGGCTATTAGCGCTGTTCCCAGTCTACTGGATGTTACAGACTGAGGGCTTGTGCCTGCCCCCCTGCACGTTCCCCCCACCCCCTGTACTCTCATTCCTATGTTGAAATTCTAATGCCCTGTTGTGATGGTGTCGGGAGGTGAGGATTTGGAAGATGATTAGATTGTGAGGGTGAGCTTCATGAATGGGATTGGTGCCCTTATAAAAAGACCCCAGAAAGCTCCCTTCCTCATTCCACCTTGTGAGGACACAAAGAGAAGGTGGGAGTCTGTAAGATCACAATGACACCCTGATCTTGGACTTCCAGCTGAGAAATGAATGAAAATAAAAATGTGAAAACTAAACATCTGCTGTTTAAGCTGCCCTGTGTGTGGTACCTTATGACAGCAGCCTCACTGGCCAAGGGCTGAGTAAGTTGACCCAGACATCCATCAATAAGATGAAAGATAATGACAATGGTACCCATTGGATTCATAGCACAAATTTGACAATGCCAGTTTTGAGCTTTGTTGCCATTACTTACATAATGTGGCTTTGAGGCAAAAAAGGTGCTTTTTGAACAGGCGTAGACCTTCAAAAGGACAAACTCACATTTCTGCAAAAGATAGAGGAGATTTTAAGTGAAAAGCAGCTTGGAGAGAATGAGGTGTACATATGCTCAGATAGAACGCATAGCTCCCAGATCTGTCGTCGGTGAAACAAACACAGAATGGGAATTTTCTTTGGAATACAAACTTTAGTGTTAGGTCATATGATCAAAGCACAGAAAGGGACAGCAGTTCGCCCTTGGGCACCATCCCTCCAGCCCCTACAAAACTGTGCTGTGTCTCTCAGGTCAACAGAAAGGAGGAGACTTCAGGTTTACATTTCAACTCACCAACTGCTCCTCAGGCAGCATCCGCCTCTTCAGGACGTCAGATTCCTGGCGACATACCTGGCTTTGTGGGTACCTTTCCTCAAAAGCTTTTATCCTGCAGAAGATGCAACTCCATGGGTCCCTGGAAGGTTGGGCGTAAGGTAAGCAAAGGTAGGTTCTCTGTGAATCAGCCAGTTTTCTATAACTGCTGAAGTCCTCTGTTCAGGAATGATTGGTGGTTTCCATTTTTTATCCAGCTTCTCTTTTGGACACCTCTCTGCACTAGAGCCCAATTTGGGCACACGTGCCAGACACCCCTCCCATTAATAGTGGTACCAGGACTGACATTTTGTTGAGTGAGGTGCCATGGTGGGTGATGGTCTGTCACCTCAAAACTTAGAGTTCATCTGAGTCACTGTGGGCTTGGTAATGAGCCCTGCCTGACAGAATTGAGAATTGGCACCTTCAGCACTGGAGTCCTGGGCCTCATGAGCCATCAGATCATAGTAAAAATCAGGAAACTAGTTCTTGTTTCTCAACTTTGCTGAATTAGCACCAGACCACAGAGCTATAGGCATCCTTTCCTCTGGCATTGCCATATCTGTGCCTACAATCTGCAGTGCAGAAATTTCTTGGAAAGAAACTCTATGAACAGAGTAGTACCAGACAGCTTTCATTCACCTCTAGATTTATTCTCCATTCTTCTCTGCTAGGCTACCTGTGCTGAAGGGCTCTCGATAATCAAGTGGATACAGTGATCCTTCCTAGATATGCCATTTGCCTCTCCCCCTGGCTACCCCAATGCTTGCTTGAGGGGCCCGCTCCACCGTGTGAGGATGGGGGCTATACATGGGCTCAACAATAAAACAGACCTGTCTTCTGCCTCTGCAGATTGTCCAATTAGAGAGCTTTATGCTAAATCCCTGAGATGACGCCATTCCCTGGGACTACCTGGGAGAAGGTAGATTACATTAGACTCTCCCATTATGAAGGGACAATGCTCTGTCTTCATAGGGACACACAATCCTGGTAGAAATCATCCATCTTCCCTGGCCATAGCAATTCTGCTTACACTACCACTTACAGAATGTCTTATGAATCTCCATATTATCCAACACACTAGCATCTCTGATCAAAGATACAATTGCTGGGATTTTACAGCAAAGGAATGCAGCATAAATGGCCTTCTGAGGGTTCATTACAGCCCAAGATTTGTCACCTTTTTGGTGTTCCCATCACAGGTAAGTACTTTAAACCAACAGCCAACATATGGTGTCATAACCCCATCAAAGTTCATGAGTCTGGGATCCAAGTGGGCGAGTGGGGGTGACATCTTTTTCTATTACACCTAATAACCACTTGAAGAATTTTTGCTTCCCATTAATCTGCCGCTGCCAGCACTATTAAACAGCTCTGGATCCTATTTCTGGATCCTGGTACTTTAAGACTCTGCTCCTTCTGCATCAAGACACATACAAGCAGAAATAAACTTTGCAGGGTGGCAGGAGGAATTGTGCTACAGGAAGAGCAAGAGGGGGGTCAGGTGTCACTAACCTTTTAGCATCTATAGGGTGGATGTGACACGTCTCATGAAAGGACCTTGGACAGGTATCACAGCAGAACAGCGTTCCATGTCCACGGCACACTTCACATTTATTTGAGTTTTCTGGCTGGAAGGGGAGATTAAACATCACTGGGATTAGCAAATCCCCAGAAGGTCAACACATGGGACTTTAGAATGGATGGCCTTTGCTTGTACCAAGGTGACACAAATTTCTGCCCTCAAAATATTAAGGAACAACATTGAGGGAGGATGTCAGAAGAAGACACTCTGGTCTGCAGCGAAGTTTGGGAGAAAGTGGTTGTTAGACCATTAAAGCTTTCTTTATGAAGACAGAGATTCTGATACAGACTAGCAATGACAACATAGGATGGATTAAAGATAATCTGAGAAATTTATTATCCTACTGGCAAAACCTGGCTCAGGAATATAATACAGTTTCTTATCTAGTTGTCAACACTGCATCATCTACCTTGACTCATTGAAGAGTGATTTACCAAGAATTTAATATAATGGATTAAACTTCTGACATAACACTGCATCCTATTTTCTTGGCCATAAATTTTCCATGATTTGAAGAACCTGGGGAGGAGTTCCTGCACTATGGATTCTGTGCCTGGAGGGGTCCTGGGCCTGTGACACTACCTCTGGGTTAGAAAGACATGAGCACAGATGACGAGGGGGATGACAGAGCTCTTTGGTTATGGGAGCCTAGGGGAAGATACCCGATGACTTAGCTTGGCATGTAAGGTGCAGAGGTGCTATCTCCAAATGGCCAGGAAGGGTCATACCACAACTGCCACTGTTGAAGCCCGAGGCCTTACCCTCATTTTCTCAGCACATAGAAGCCCTGGTGGTTTTGTATATAAGGAAGATGGAGGGGCCCACAAAATTGGTTGATGCTGAATTTTTCACCAATCTCAATATCTAGCCAGATTTAATTTCATTTAATGAAGTTAAGCATTTGATAGTGTTTGTATCTAAGTGCTATGGAGTAACAAACATACGTTAAATACAATAGAATTAATAGACCAAAATAAGAATTGGTCAAGGAATGAGCCCATTGATGGACAAAAGAAATCACATTTTTTTCCTCGTGTGTGTGTGTGTGTGTGTGTGCATGTGTGTATGATAATCTATGTGACAATAACATGTGAATCCCTACATACTACAATTTCTATGTAAGAAGGTTGTGTGCCTGTTATGGGGTAATGCCCAGAGGATGAACACCTGGATCCTCTCCTGGGACCACCTGAACAGCAAGAGAACCAGGTGAGGAAATCTATGTGGTGGGAAAACATTTCAACCAATGGGTAGCAGTTCTACACCTAGATGAAAATATCCTGTCTATACCATGGGCTGGAAAAAGGATTTGCGTCCTTATGTGACAATCTAGGTGCAAAATAGTGCACAGATATGGGGACTGGCCAACCCAGCGATGTGGTTGGGACTCTTGATGGTGATGAGGAAGGGAGGCAGTGACAGGGAGCACCATTCTACCTCTTCCTTCTAGAAACACTTCATGCTTTGTTCTGGAATGTTCTACTCTCTTGGATTTTTCCCTAACCCTCTACCTCTTTTTTTTTTTTTCAGGTTCCTCTCTTGGAATGATGGAATTCCTTGGGTCTCTGTCTGGTGTCCCCTGCTCATTTCACTCTCCTGGATGACCACAACTGCTCCCATGACCACGCCTGTCACATCTATCCCCAAACTTTAAAACCTGTATTTCTAGTTACCTTTTGAGTCTTCAAACATCCAAACTCAACTTTCCGTCACCTCCAGTTAGATGTCTTTCATCATGTCTGAACCTGTCCCACCTGAAACCACATTCCTTGTCTTCCTGTCTTGAATCTGCTTCTCTTCAGTTGCCCCTCACCTCACCAAGAACTCCAGCATCCACCGAGAAGCCTAGAAGTGAACATGCATCCCTCCCTTTCCCCATCCCAGATATCCAATCCATCACTAGTCCTGCTGATCTTATTTTTCAAATATCACATCTTCTTGGCACTAGCCAAGAAGTTTGAGTAGAACTGTCTATGATTTGCCCCATGTTGATGGCTTCAGTCCTAGCCAGCTCAGCATCCTGATGGCTTCCTTCAGATGGACACCATGGCTTCCCGTTAAGGCCCTTCATACATTACTCTATGGCACCCACTTGTTCTGTGTACATTTCTCTGCAGGACTCGTGACAGAGTCTACCCCTGGACTCTCCAGTTTGGCCCAATCTGCTCCTTCTGACCGATGCTTAAAACCATCTTATATCTGCCTGCACCTTGGAGTAGATGTTTGGGATTTTCCTTTCCTTCCCTATCACCTTCTTTAAAGTGCTGCTGTTCTCTCAAAATTGCTCCTTTCCCCTAATCTGCAGGCCAGTCTTGACTATTAGCACTTCAAGTCCTGGCTCTAGAGGCATACTGCCTCCCCTACTCACTTTCGAGGGGAAATAGGAAACAGGAAAGTTTCCCCAAACAAATGGAAAGGATGTTTTCATGCAGAGACACCAGCTCCAGAACCATCTCCCTGGTGTGGGTGATGTGTCTGCCATTCTCTGCTCATCACACACAGTGACATGCTCCAACTGTGTATGCACATGCTTTGGGGGAACACAGCAATGACACAGATAATGTATGGAGGGACACAGCCTGTAGTGTTCTGGGGTTACAGGTGGGAATTAGTACTTACAAAAGGGTTGACACAGTTATTTCCACAATGTTCTGGGATAATCTGTAGAAAAGAGAGAAAGAATGAGTGACAATGTTGCATATGATTTTTTATTTGCCACAATTTGAGCAGATTTCTTTATGTAAAGGATTCATGCTACAGCCCTCCCTTTGTTTTATATCTCTTTTATGGGTCTATATAGCTAAGTGGAGGATAAAAAAGTATGAACTTATTTGTTTCTGGCAGTTGGGCCCAATGTAAGTTCCATTCTCTGGCTCTTAGACCCAAGGCAGGCCTTTGTGAAGCTATGCAGGGACTCTGGCCCTGGATTCCACAGATGGGGCTGGAATTGCAATGAGAGAATCGGACTGAAGACTGAATATCCACAGCCTCCAGTGGCTACAGTGCCCAGAGCTCTGGACACCATGCAAGTGTCTCTAAGACCCCCCACTGCCTTTTGCAGCTCACTTAGGTCATAGCCCTGAAGATAAAATGGGTCTGAAGTCCCCAGTCCTATAGCTCTTCTTCCTGAAGCTAAGCACCTCTTCACTTTCTGCTAAATCCCAAAACTTGAATTGATCTTGGATATTGTGGAATGACGTGGCTTCCTTCAGTCTAGAACAATGGTGGCCTCAGCTTTTACCTCCAACCCAAGGCAGAAAGGCCATAGATAAGCACACAGTGTGATCCGAAGCACAATGACTCTTGCCTCTCAGAAAGGCCTAGAACCTCACCCCACACCAATAGTTATAGTCCCACATTAGACAACAAAATTAAAACAATCCTTTGGGTCTGTCATTTGGCCTCCTGTGCACTGCCATTGGCCAAGCATATACTTAGTGCTTAGTGCTTGCTCCACAGGTGTTTGTTGAATGGATACTTAAGTGAACAAACAAATGAACACAGTTGTCACTCAGGAGACAAGGTTTCTTAGCAGCCAGTAAGTGATCAGCTTGAAGTTTTATATCTTACTATCTTGGAACACTTCAGCTATCACCATCAGGTTTAATAAGAATCGTAGGAGCAGGGAAACTGCCAGTAGCACCACCTGTCATTTGATGACACAAGGGACAGAAGCCTAGGGTCTGGGTAAGGAAGAGACCCACTGGAGAGATGCTCTAAGAACTGAGGCGGTCACAAGGCTGTAACCCTTAGCTCCCTGGCATTGGGTAGAGATGTTTGCTCTTAATGAACAGAGCAAATAGCATCTCTTTCTCCAGAAAACCCAGTGGATGCAGACCCTAGTGACTGAGTCTCTAGCATAAGGCCGGTGGAGCAGGCAGCCACTGACAACAGCTTGGTGAAGACCGTGACTTTCTGGTGCAGCAGAAATGGGCCAACCTCACCTCTATTGGAAGTCAGGAAAATGGAAGTTCTTCCATCTCCTTTCTGCACCATACAAGTTATCTCTCACATGTACTCTTGGAGAAGCCATAGAAGACACCAACTATCCCAACACCTTCCCTGGAATCCATGCAGCATGAAAACCACTGGCCTGTGAGCTCCACATGCAACTTTGAAGGAAAGAGAATTTGCTCCATAGACAGAACTGATGTGTGCAAAACCCATCTGGTGAGGCCTTATGTTTTTATACAGAGACACTCAGCTCCAAAACCATGTCCATGGGGTGGGCCTCTCTACAAAGGAAAAAATCTTCTGGGCCAGCAGTGTCTCTCCCAGTGCACATCAGCCTTCCAACCTCTCTATCCTCTAAGATGACATCTCCATAAAAGAATAGGAAGTTCCCTTAAATAAAGATCTCTTGAAGAAGTCCTCGGTGTGAGTGTGTGTGTGTGTGTGTGTGTGTGTGTGCACGCGCATGTGAAGAAGAGGAAAGATATGAAAGAATGGGAGAGAATGTGATTTGGGTTGCTTGCTTCACCAGGTGACACACGACTATTATCCATTCCAAGGGAGTGAGACATTGGTAGAAGGTCATGTGATAATTACCTTTCTTTTTTTTCTTGGCGGGTCTGGTAGAAATTTATTCTGAAAGAGAAATGAGATTAATGCCAAATGGGTCCTTGTTTCTACTTTGTGAGCTTGGTATTTCCAACTGCCTTCCAGATATGCCCCACTGTCGGCACAAATTCAAGATGTCTTCGTGTAAAATAAGGTCCCTCTCCCAATCCCTGACATACTGTTCTTCCTTACCCAGACTCAGCTTTAAGGGAAACTTTAAAAACTGTGCCCTCTCTTTTGCTCTCCTTATAACCATACCAGGTTTTCCTTCACAATGTATTCTATACCCACTGCTTCCTGCCCACCCCTCAGGACCTCTCCAGCTTGTGTTTTTATACCTCACATGCTATAGTTACTCCAGTGGCATATAGCCAGTGAGTGATAGACAGGGTGCAGGCTCTCAGTAGCCTTGAGCACACAAAGGTGTCCAGGCCTTTGGGGAGACAAGTGGGAACAGTCATTATTTAATGGGCAAGGATGATGAAGTGTAAACCATGCTCTTACAGAGTATTTTGGGATCCAGAGATGGGGGAGTATGGTAGACTAAATAACGGCCCCCAAAGATGGTCAGATCCCCAGACTTCCAAATATGTTAACTTAAGTGGTAAAAAGGACTTCACAGATGTAATTAAATTAAGGATCTGACAATGGGAAGATCATTCTGGTTATCTGTGTGGGGCCAGTGTAATGAGAAGCATCCTTTGGTGAGGGAGGCAGGAGGGTCAGAGTGAGTAGTAGGAGACATAATGACAGAACATGAGGTTGGAGTGATGCCAGGAAGGGCCTCGAGCCAAGGAATGCAGGCAGTTTCCAGAAGCTGAAAAAGGCAAGGAACAAATTTTCCCTGGGAGGTTCCAGAAGGAACCAGCCTTGCCAACACCTTGACGTGAGCCCAGTGAAACTGATTTCAGATTATGGCCATCAGAACCATTAGGATAATAGATTTCTATTGTTTCAAGCTACCCAGGTTGTGAAAAGTTGTTACATCAGCCCCAGGAAACAGATGTAGAGCCACAGGAAACAGATGGGCCGAGCCGGGCCTTGCAGGCTGAGTGAGAGTGTATCAGGCACAAAGGTGATCAAGGTTACTTGAGGTCCCTGTGGCTGCAACCACACCACCCTCCAATCCATCTTACATTCTCTGATTAGATTAATACTTCTATTTTTAAAATTTTATTTTGTAGAAAGAGAAGGAGAGCATGAACAGGGAAGGGGCTGAGGGAGAGAGACAGAGAGAGAGACAGAGAGAGAGAGAGAGAGAGAGAGAATCCCAAACAGGCTCAACATTCAGTGCAGAGCCTAATGCGGGGCTCGATTCCATGACCCTGGGATCATGACCTGAGTCGAAACCAAGGATTCGGTGCTCAACTGACAGAGCCATCCAGGTGCCCCTGATCAGATTAATACTTCTAAAGCAGTGTCACACCTATGTCAGTCATCCCTAACTCAACCCTCCCCTGCCCCGTGATCACTCCGTGATTAAAGGAAGGGTTCAGACTCCTTCTTCCAGTCTTAAGATGTCTTCCAACTGCACAGCCCATGTAACAAACCCACAACTTTTTGACAAATCACAGGCAGGATTTTCATCCCATCCTTTCTATATAGAATGCCTTGTTCCTACATTTTTGCTCATCAGGACTATTCTTTAAAGACTCAGTTCAGAGCACTATCAACAATAGCCAAATTATGGAAAGAGCCCAAATGTCCATCGGCTGATGAAGGGATAAAGAAGATGTGGTGTATATACACAATGAAATATTTCTCAGTGACCAAAAAGAATGAAATCTTCCCATTTGCAACTGTGTGGATGGAACTAGAATGTATTACGCTGAGTGAAATAAGTCAGTCAGAGAAAGATAAATATATGATTTCACTCATATGTGAAGTTTAAGAAATAAAACAGATGAACATAAGGAAAGGGAGGAAAAATAAGATAAAATCAGAGAGGGAGGCAAACCATAAGAGACTCTTAAATACAGAGAATAAACTGAGGGTTGCTGGAGGCGTGGAGGGGTATAAAGATGGGCTAACTGGGTGATGGGCATTGGGGAGGGCATTTGTTGGGATGAGCACTGGGTATTATAATTAAGTGATGAATCACTAAATTCTCCTCCCAAAATCATTATTACACTATATGTTAACTAACTTAAATGTAAATAAATTTATTTTTTATTTTTAATCATTAAAAATTTTTAAATGTGTATTTAATTTTGAGGAGCGGGGCAGGCAGAAAGAGAGGGAGACACAAAATCCAAAACAGGCTCCAGGGTCTGAGCTGTCAGCATAGGGCCTGATGCGGGTCTTGAATTCGCAAACTGCAAGATTATGACCTGAGTCAAAGTGGGACACTTAACCGACTGAGCCACCCTAAATAAAGGCATAAAATTTTAAAAATTAAAAAAAGAAAAGGCTTGGCTCAGTGCAAACTGTGCCATGAAACTGTCCTCAACTTCAAGGTCAGAAATAACCTTCCCTCCTTGGAGCTACTGCATCTCTTCCTGCCAGCACCCCTCCTACAGCACCATGTACTGTGCAGTCCTCTGGGGAAAAGGATGGTGTGTCACCTACTGCATCAAGGAAGTACCTGGTTCTGTGTTGTAAATGTGTAGCCTTCCTCCTGCATGGCTGGGGCTCACACCTTACAGTCCTTGTGGATTTAGATGCATCTCAATAGATACTTGCTGAGCAAAGAGCTTTTCTTCTTCATTAGAGTGGCACAAAGAAGGGCCATCTGGGTCATGTGACAGAGTCAGAATGCATGAGCTCATCCACAGTAGAGACCCAGCCTATTTTGTCCACATCAGGGGGCTGATATGGGGACTAAAGGAGGTATTTTGAAATGCAATTTATTTATATTCTCTTTCAAGAATGAATTTCAGATGGCTATCAAAAGAAATAATAGTCAAATACTCTGTAATCCCAGAAACACTTATACTGATGTGTTATTTTTAGATACACAGATCTACCATATTATTTAAACATTAGTCCCCCCCCAGATCTAAGACCCCCCCACCCACCAATTTAAATTATTTTCTGTGACAAGATTACACAGTGGTAATTATTAGTGGTCTAGACAGGGACATAATTTACTGTTCTACCTTCAAAAGGATAAGAGCTTGGGGGCTCCTGGATGGCTCGGTAGGTTGGGCATCTGGCTCTTGATTTCGGCTCAGGTCATGATCTCTCGGTTTGTGAGATCAGCCCTGCCTCAGGCTCAGTGCTGACAGCATAGAGCCTGCTTGGGATTCTCTTTCTCCACCCCTCCCCTCCTCATGCTCTCTCTCTCAAAATAAATAAAATTTTAAAAGACATTAAAAACTCCAGAAAACCAGACAGCTAATAGCTCATGCATTCAGAGGGTTAAGCTCTAATATAAAGCAGCCAAGATACTCCTGAGTAGAATGTTAGTAAGTAACATGTGCATTGTGATCTGGGCAAGGGGTTCATGACAGTTTTCTGGACGCTGTGAAATTCTGCTAATGCTTGGAACTGACGACCTATGACATTAGACCCTTGCCTTAAGCCCCTTGTCATCGGAATACCTCGATCAGCTGTTTGAGGGGGAATCCGCCACACCTCACACTCATCTTCCAGTTCTTCGACGGTCCGTGGTTTCCTTCAATTTCAAAGTCCCTGAGGGTGTACCACCTTCCATCCTCACCCTTTATACACCTCTTTGCGGTTCCTGTGAGACCAAAAGAAGAAGTTGCCAGGGAGCGGGGCGCCTGGGTGGCTTAGTCGGTTAAGCGTCCGACTTTCGCTTGGGTCATGATCTCACGGTTCGTGGGTTCGAGCCCCGCGTCGGGCTCTGTGCTGACGGCCAGCTCAGAGGCTGGAGCCTATTTTGGAGTCTGTGTCTCCCTATCTCTCTGACCCTCCCCTGCTCACGCTGTCTCTCTCTCTCTCTCCTAGAAATAAATAAAAAACATTAAAAAAAAAAAAAAAAGAAGTTGCCAGGGAGTGCCCTCTTGGCTATAAACTCCTCAAAACATGGCCTCCTCTGTGGATCTTGGGCTCAGGATCTGTAGCAAGACAGCTGAGTTCCCTCTCAGGGCCCTACAGGAAGCCTGAAAGGCAAGGGTAAGAGGGGACTTCCTGCCGTGTGGACACACATCATTGACCTTTGTGCAACAAGGACAATAATTAACACGAACATTTATTTTTAAAAAGTATTTCACTACATTCAAAAGAGGAAAAAAACCTGAATGGCTCTGAAGATGAATGAGTAGACTTGTTTTCCTTGCCTTCTCTGAGAGCCAGGAAAGAGGCAGGCTGAGTTTCAGAGGCGATGCAAGGCTGCACAGGTGGACAGGTGGCCGCTGTCATCTCAACCACATCTGCCTCACCTTGTACAATTTTGGCCATCCAGCTAATGGCAATCAGTTACTTCTTATATTTTGGACTCACAGCTATTTTATGTGAAAAGTGTGGAAATGTCATCAACAGGGCAAAGTTAAAGTACACATCTGCAATATGGCCCCGGGAAACATTAACACTTGTTGGTGCCTAAAGAACTATATTTGGGGAAGGGGGAATCAATTATGACAGATGAACATTTTTAGTGTACTTTGACAATGATTATTTGCAAAGTATTTTATATCCATTATCTCATTTTCCCTCTTCATAACATGGTAAAGCAAGTTTTATTATTATTCCCATTTTGTACAGGAGGAAGTTCAAGGTAAGAGAGACCAGGAACTTAGCTCAGATGAAACACACACTTTTGGTATTGCTAAAACTTGAATCCAGGTCCTCTGATTCTAAATCCTGTGCTCCTCCCAGTGAGATCAAGGCTGTACAGATGTTATGGAAGATGGAGCCATGAAGGTTGTTGCTAGATTTCTCACACGTGTGTACCTTTTCTGCCCTGATATTAGTGTACTTGATCTCATTGGGTGCTGGACGGCATCTTGTGGACCATTTTCATGAGAAAAGGAAATATGTCCTGTTATGTTTACTAATTTTAAGTGTGAAATGCCATCTTTCCTCCAGCCTATCTGGGATGCTGTGCAGAAAGAGCTGACAGGGCAGACTTGAGGCAGCTATCTTTAGAAAGGTCTGCTTGCAAGGTTGGTTCTTGGCTGGCATCTGGGAACTTAGATTTGGGGAGGGGTCCTACCATTCCCAGAGCTTGAGGATGTCTCACTGTCCTAAACTGTTTATACAAACAAGATGAATTATACTGAGGACCTGCTTTCCTTTTGGGAGTCTGGAATTTTGGCATGTGCTAGGCAGAGGGCACCTACATGATGACCCCCTGCTAAAAACCTGGACTCTGAGATTCGGAGGAAGGGAGGCAAATCCTCTGGTAGACTGCATTTCACACATGTTGTTACAATTCATTGCTAGAGAATTAAGTGCATCCTGTGTGACTCCACCAGGAGAGACTCTTGGGAACTGGCGCCTGGTTTCCTTTGGACTTTGTCCCGTATGTCTTTTCCTTCCTTGATTTTACTTCGTACCCTTCTAATTTAATAAATTATCACCATGAGTTCACTATATGCTGAGTCCTACAAATCCTCCTAGTGAATTACCAAACCTGGGGATGGTCTTGGGAACCCTCTGACACAGGTGTCTACCACCTGAATCATTCACATGGGTACTTTCCATTTGAAAAGCATAGAAGACCATGAAACCCACCTTTTTTCATTCTTTCCTTATATAAAATCCCCTTTGCCCCTCCACATGTCACAGGAACTTCTGGAAGGTGAAAATTCATATTTGTATCTCTGGGAATTCTTGGACCTGCAAGGAAGCATTATTGTTTTCATTCTGTTTCTCTACAACTGTGCAGTGTTCTGACCTCCTCCATCTTGAGATCTTTCCTTTATAATTTAAAAAGTATTGGAAGGATTTTCCCCATGAAATTGTTACCCTTCTAGGCCTCTCTTCCTTTCTTCTATAGCAGATTAGATACACAAAGATAATGTCTTCCTCTAAAAGCCTGTATTAAAAGTCTTGTGTGGAGATGTTTGAATCTCCAGGTTTGTTGACCACAACTCTTCAATAATTTTCCTCCTATAATATTATTGCTTTGAAGTTATGTAGTTGGAGATAAACCCCTCCACTTTTAGTTTTGTCTCCTCACTTGAGGAATCACATGAGGGACAGAAAACAGGATTGCAATGGAGTTGCACCTAGAAGGGATGGTGTCTGTCTTCCCTCCTCACTCTCTGCCTGTTGCACTTTTTCTTCATGTGAGCTTTCTCTGTGGCTAAAGGGGAAACCCAGGGTGGAGTGTGCTAGAACTAAAAATTGCTCAGGGAGGGGACTTCTGCACATCCTTTGGGCAGGGACACAGGAATATTATTCTGCTGAAGCAGGTGTCACAAATCTTAAAATGGACTTCAGAATATTTGGGCCAGCATTGAGGGGGATTCATTAACCACACATGCTGGGGCTTCTCTCTGGGATGGGAAAGATGAGGGGCCATGGTCCTTCCAGAGTCAGTTCAGTTAGAGCTGGGTGGCCTTCTAGGCCACTCACTCATTCACTCACTCATCACAAATGGTGATCCAATGTCATACAACCAAAAGAAGTTTGGGAATTAAGACATAGGCTTTGTATTACCACCAAGGGTCCCCGTTAAAGGACAACCTGTGGCTCTCTATGTAGGTAAAGAAAGATCAGCTAAAAATCATGTGAGTCACACCCTTTGTATTTTTTTCTTTATATTTTCCTTCTTCAAGTGTTATCAGTATAGTGAAAGAAGCCCTGTACAGGCCCAAGGAGGCCTAGGGTCTCTCAGATCAACTGGCTAATCAATGGAGTGGGTTTTACTACCATCTTGTGTTATGGTTGAAATTAACCAAGGCCAATGAATATCATAACATTTATCACTTGCTCTAAAAATCAATTAAGAAAATTTACGGATCATTCAAAACATGTCGGAGGCCGATTCCAGCAGGTCCAGGGGTCCCTGGAGGATGGACAGTGTCGGCAAGACAGAGAGTGAGAGAGCCCTGAGATTCTTTTTGATCACCAGGCAGGCATCTCTGTCCTGTCTGTTTTGGTGTCTTTATTTAAAGGTCTAACCACAATATGAGGTCAACGAAAGGAGTTTCTTTACAACAGAAGGTCTTTTGCGATAACAATTGCCGAATTGTTCCAATCATAGTGAACTTATAAAGAATGCTCTTAGTGGAAAACAGGATAACACATATGCTAAGTTGTATATAGATAGGCTAACAGGATGCCCTCATTGAGAAACAAGATATAGTTTAAGTTGCATACAGATAAGCCACGACCAAGAAAATAACAGGGTGCTCTTACTGAGAAACAAGATAACATATAGGTTTAAGTTGTGTATAGATATTTCCAACATGAGCCAGCAGTGGCAGAAAGAGATATCAGCTGCCGCTCTTACTGAGAAACAGGATAACATGAATCAGCAGTGGCAGAAAAAGACATCAGCCTTCACTCCCCATGGCAGGAGCTGCACAAATATTGCTGCTCTTTGCTGTGACTGCCATCCAGAGAGGCGGTGCGGCTCCCGGCAAAAACACATAGTATAAAATCAGAATTTAGATACTTAATTATTAAAAGTATATTAATTACTTAATTTTACCTCTTTTTCTGCCTCTTCTCAAAAGCCCACTGTTGACTGTTTTTCTCCCTGAGAAAGTAAAAAATAACATCAATGTCTCTTGTTTATAATATTACATTGCAAATAGTAATGTTTTGTAAAAACACCATTCAAATGTAACTTTTCAAGAGCCTGTCTAGTACTTCAAGAAAAACAGCAAATGTGTGGATCAGGAGTCCAGAACTTTTTCCTCTAAAGGATCAGAGAGTAAATACTTAAGTATATAATTGCTGTGGTGACTACTCAGATCAGGTGTTGTATTGTGAAAGCATCCAGAGATAATATTGAAACGAAAAGATGTGGCTGTGTTCCAATAAAACTTTATTTACAAACAGTCAGTGGGCTAGATTTGTCCTGTGGGCCATAGTTTGCTGAACCCTGGCCTAGACTTAGTTACAAAAAGTATACTTAACTGAAATTCATCCTTATTTATTTTACTATTATTTCCAAAGCAGCTGGGTAAGAAGAAGAGTGAAGTTAGACATCTATTGAGTGCTTGTTATGTGCTAAGAGCTATCCTTAGACCTTGCCTCTATCAACTTACTTCATACTTAGAACAAGTGATCAAATAGGAACTAATACTGTCTTCATTTTATAGATGAGAAAAATCAATGCTCACAGATGAAAATACAAATTAAAGGAAGATGCTGAATATTTCCTTTGGGGGATGGGAAGGGGAAAAATAATTTCAAACAGAGAGGGAGGCAAACATTAAGAGACTCTTTAATACAGAGAACAAACTAAGGATTGATGAGGGGGAGAAGGGGAGAGAGGAAAATGGGTGATGGGCATTGAGGAGGGCACTTGTTGGGATGAGCACTGGGTGTTGTATATAAGTGATGAATCATGGGAATCTAATCTTGAAGCCAAGAGCACACTGTATACACTATGTATTAGCTAACTTGACAATAAATTATATTAAAAAAAAGAGACAGACATAAAAGGCAGTAATATAAGGTCTCAAGAGAGATCACACTGTGGATTCTACCAGTCAGCTAGCTGCCCCAAACTCCAAACTTGAAAGAAGATCCTTGTGTGGAAAATGGTGGCAAAAAGGAATAAGTATTTCAAAACTACCCAATAAAAGGGAACTTCTAGAAACTGATGCCCAAGTTCTAAAAGGTGCAGGGTTGGTGATAGCACAAAGGGTTGACTTAAAAGATATCTCAGAAGAATGTAATATATAATTTATGTGTCAATTCTTTCCAAAAAAAGATTGAGTCGTGTCCAAGTGCATACTTGGGTCTGCCATTATTTAAATGTGTTTGAATGTTGAAGGCAGGGACACACACTGGATGCTTTTTCTTTCTAAAGTTCTGTGCCCATGGCTGGCATCCTGGGGTACTAATCTGGGTATTTCAGGTCCCAGGAGTAAGTCTTCTCCAGATACTCAACCATCTGGTCTTTCCTTTAAGCAGATTATGATCAGATGAGGCTGGAAAGAAATTTTTTTCAACTACGCACAAAAAGCCTTCATTGTGGGGGGGGCCTTTGCTGTAACAAAGGGTTTTTAGAAACTCATCAAGATAAAATGGACCCATGAGATATTTATTGATGATTCCTATTCTAAGAGGAATCACATCATCTAGCATGTTCTACCCTATAAGGTATTACCCTTAGGTAGTTTATCAAGATCTTATGGAGGTACACTGAGGAGAGATTCCCAAACCTGCATAAAGGAATCATAAGCATAGCTATTGATATTAAAGATTCAAGAGATGTAAAATAAGCAACAAGTATACCCCAAATAAATAGATAAAATTTTCTTTAAAAATTGCTCTACATTGATCAGTTCCAAAGAACATGATTGTGCCAAGTATGGCAGTTAGTATGGTTTCCAGGTGTAAAAAGCCATCGTGCTAGTGAGGCTCTCTGTGCAACAGCCCTCTCCTGTCACTCATGACAATGAAGTGGTAGGTATACCCAGGAAAACTAGCCAGTTCTGACTCAATCTCCCTCCCTTCCTCCCTCCTCCCCGCTCCTGTCAATGGTCAAGGCCTACTGTCCCATGAGAAAGCTCTCTCTGCTTTCTTCTTGCTCCGTCTGTCCTCTCCTTAAACCCCAGATCTGGCTATAATCTGAGTCTGTTGAGTACTAGCCATTATTGGCAAACATGTATTCTCTTGCTTTCAGTTTCCCTCTGTTGGGACTAGTGTGTGAGCTAGACTCTCCTTTCCACAGGATACTAAACTGTATGTGAGGCTGAGATGGGCCTTGGAGGGCAGTCAGTCTATTACTATTTATCTTACTTTATAGATGAGGAAACTGAGGCAGAAGAGACAGAATGACACACTCAAGTTCACATGATTACTTCAAGGTCATGGGACATGAGGAAGGACAGCTACATCATTTGTGAGTTACACAGTGTTTTATGGCTAAAATTACTTCCAGGCTTAAAAGCTATCAGCTCAGTACAGGCAGCACTACAGTGGCACTTGGGCTCCAGGTTCTGGTCGCAGATTCATCATCAAATTACTTTTTTGTGGTGTTGCCATGTTTTTCTCCCTGTCACATTTTGGAAATTGACTAAATCTGATATATTTCTCAACAATACAGCTACATAAAGCAATATGGAAATAGGTCTATTAAAAGCATAGAATAAAGCATGAAAATTTAGATGTTTAGTTATCAAAAATGGAAAATGCATACATCTTTTACATCTTTTCTTTTTCTTTTTTTACCTTTTGGTCTGCCTCTTTTCCGCGGAGCTCTGTTACTCGGATTTTGGATTCTATGTTTGTATCTCCTTCTCACTGAGAAAACAAAAATATAAAAAGATGTTGCTGGCATGCTGCTAAACAGTAAATAGGTCAAAGTAGAAATAAAAGAATAAATTTCAAAATACATAGAAACAAATGAAAATGAAAACACAACAGTCCCAAACCCTTGGGACACAGCAAAAGTGGTTCTAAGAGGGAAGTTTATAGTGATATAAGAATACCTCAAGGAACAAGAAACATCTCAAATACATAATCAACCTTACACCTAAAGGAACTAGGAAAAGAATAAACAAAACCCAAGGTTAGCAGAAGGAAAGGAATAATAAAGATCAGACCAGCAATTAATGAAATGGAGACCAAAAACTAGAAAATATCAGTGAAACAAAGAGACAGAAAATATCAGTGAAACAAAGAGATAGTTCTTTGAAAAGATAAACAAAACTTAGCCAGACTCATCAAGAAAAAAAGAGGGAGGAAACAAAATCTGAAGTGAAAGAGGAGAAATAAGAGCAAACACCACAGGAATACAAATGATTATAAGAGAATGTTACAAAAAATATATGCCAACACACTGGACAAACTGTAAGAAATGGGTAAATTCCTAGAAACATACAATCTTCCAAAACTTGAATTAGGAGGAAATAGAGTATCCAAACAAATGAATTACTAGTAATTAAATAGAATTGACAATCAAAAAATCCCCCAAAGTCCAGGATCAGATGGATTCACAAGTGAGTTCTACCAAACATTAAAGAAAACTTAATGCCTATTCTTCTCAACCTATTTCAAAAAATAGAAGAGGAAGGAAGACTTCCAACTACATTCTATGAGGCTATCACTACCTTTATATCAAAACCAGACAAAAGAAAGAAAGAGAGAGAGAGAGAAGAAGAAAGAAAGAAAGAAAGAAAGAAAGAAAGAAAGAAAGAAAGAAAGAAAGAAAGAGGGGCACTTGGGTGGCTCAGTCAGTTGAGCATCTGACTTCAGCTCAGGTCATGATCTCATAGTTCATGAGTTCAAGCCCCACATTGGGCTCACTGCTGTCTGCCTGTCAGCACAGAGCCCGCTTCAGATCTTCTGTCTCCCTCTCTCTGCTTCTCCCCTGCTTGTGCTCTCCCCAAAATAAATAAATCTGGGAAGTTTTTTATTAAAAAACAGAAAGAAAGAAAGAAAGAAAGAAAGAAAGAAAGAAAGAAAGAAAGAAAGAAAGAAAGAAACTACAGGCTAGTGCCCCTAATGAACACATATAAAAATCCTCAACAGAATATTAGCTAACTGCAATCAACAATGCACCAAAAGGACCATTCATCATGACCAAGTGGAATTTAGTCTAGAAATGCAAAGATGGTTCAATATTTGCCAATCAATACAATATACCACAACAACAGAATGAAGGATAAAAATCTTATGATCATTTCTATAGAGACAGAAAATGCATTTGACAAAATTCAACATCTGTTCATGATAAAAACTCTCAACAAAGCAGGTTTGGAGGGAACATAACTCAGCATAATAAAGGCCATCTATTAAAAACTCACAGCTAACATCATACTCCATGGTGAAAAACTGAGAGCTTTTCTTTTAAGATCAGGAATAAGACAAGGATGTTCACTTCCACCTCTTTTATTCAACATTGTACTGGAAGTGCTAGCCACAGCAGTCAGACAAGTAAAAGAAATAAAAGACATCCAAATTGGTAAGGAAGAAGTTAAACTATCACTGTTTACAGTTGATATGATAGAAAACCCTAAACACTCCACAGAAAAACTGTTGAAAGGAATAAGTGAATTCAGTGAAGTTATAGGATACAAAATTAATGTGCAGAAATCTGCTGCATTTCTATACACCAATAATGAAGTAGCAGAAAAACACATTAAGAAACTAATTCTGGGGGTACCTGAGTGGCTCAGTCAGTTGAGCATCTGACTCTTGATTTCTGCTCAGGTCATGATCCCAAGGTTGTGGGATCTGGCCCTGTGTCAGGCTCTGTGCTGGCCATGCAGCCTGCTTGAGAGTCTCTATATTCCTCTGCCCCCCTTTCCTGTCCTCTGTCTCTATAAAGAATTCCATTTACAATTGCACCAAAAATAACAAAATACCTAGGAATAAACTTAAGCAAGGAGATGAAAGACCAGTACTCTGAAAACTAGAATTTGATGGAAGAAATTAAAGATGATGCAAACATATCCAGAGATTTTCCATGTTCACAGATAAGTAAATATCAAAATGTCCAGAGTAATCAAAACAATGTACAGATTAAATGCAGTCTCTATTAAAATGCCAACAACATTTTTCACAGAACTAGAACAAATAATACTAGAATTTGTATGGAACCACAAAAGACTCCAACTAGCCAAAACAATCTTGAGAAAGAAGAACAAAGCTGGAGGTATCACACTCCCAGATTTCAAAATATATTACAAAGTGGTAGTAATCAAAACAGTATAGTAATGGCATAGAAACAGATGCACAGATCAATGGAACAGACTAGAGAGCCCAGAAATAAACCCACACTTGTATGGTCAATTAAATTATGACAAAGGAGGAAAGAATATGCAATGGGAAAAAGAGAGTCTCTTCAACAAATGGTCCTGGGAAAATTGAACAGCCACATGCAAAAGAATGAAACTGGACCACTTTCTTATACTATATACAAAACCAAAATGGATTAAGACTTAAATTGAGACTTGAAAACATAAAATTCCTAGAAGAAAACACAGGCAGTAATGTCTTTGATATAAGCCTCAGGAATATTTTTCTAGATCTTGCTCCTCAAGCAAGGGAAATAAAAGCGAAAATAAACTATTGGGACTATACCAAGATAAAACTTTTGCACAGGGAAGGAAATCATCAACAAAATGAAAAGACAACCTACCGAATGAGAGAAGCTCTCACAAATGATATATCCAATAAGGGGTAAAATTTATAATGAACTTACACAATTCAACGTAAAAAGTGGTTAAAAGTGGGTAAAGGATGTGGATAGACATTTTTCCAAAGAAAACATACAGATGACCAACAGACACGTGAAAGATGCTCAACATCACTAATTATCAGGGAAATGAAATCCAAACCACAAGGAGATATCACCTTACAGCTGTCAGAATGGTTAGAATAAGAAAGACAATAAAAAGTTTTGGTGAGGATGTGGAGAAAAAAGAACTCTTGTGCACTGTTTGTGGGAATGTAAATTGGTGAAGCCACTGTGGAAAATAATATGGAGTTTCAAAAAAATTAAAAATAGAAATAACTTATGACCCAGTAATTCCACTACTGGATATTTGCCCAAAGAAAGCAAAATACTAATTCAAAAAGAAGTATTCATTTCTATATTTGTTGCAGCATTATTTACAATAGCCAACATAGGGAAGCAATTGAAGTGTTCATTTATAGATGAATGGATAAGGAAGATGGTGTGTGTGTGTGTGTGTGTGTGTGTGTGTGTGTGTATTACTCAGCCATAAAAAGATAAGATCTTGCCATTACTGACAACATGGATGGACTTAGAAGGTATTATGTTAAATGAAACAAGTCAAATAGTGAAACACAAACACCATATAATTCCACTTAACATGTGAAATATAAAGAATAAAACAAATGAATAAACAAACAAAAAAAAGCAGAAACAGACCTATAAATAAGAGAACAAACTGATGCTAGAGGAGAGGAGCTGGGGGATGAGGAAAATGTATGAAAGAGAGTGGGAGACACAGACTTCCAGTTATGGAAAGGATAAGTCACAGGCATACAAATTATAGCATAGGGAATATAATCAAGTCTAGTTACGGTGACTGTGTGGGGAGCCAGCTACACATCCACTGACAGGAGGACTGTAAGAAGGCATGATTCTCATGGCCCTCCCTGGGGAAAGGAGGAGCTCAGTTAGATTTTCTTGAAAGATATTCTGTCCAGAAAATGATTTGGACAGATGAGATGACCCCAGCAGGGGTGTGGACCTCCCTAAGGGGGAAGTGGTAGGCAATCAGCTCCCGTTTTAGAAGAGCTTCCATGGACAGATTCTCTTAAAGAGGGGTTCTTTAAAGCACCCACAAGTGTCTCTCATGCATCCTCCATATCTGGAAGACATGAAGGATCTATCATAAGAAGGCTATTCCTCCTCTTTACTTCCTTCTATCCCTCTTCCACAACTTGAATTAGCTAAAAGCATAGATATTGAGTAGGGTTATATAAGAGTGTGGATAAGAGAAGAAACTAGTTTCACTCAACTTCTTCACTACATGTTTTCCTGTTGTAATATTGTATCGGCTCAGGGTTTTTAATATTGCATGAGACTATCACTGCTGCCCAAAAAGGATTAGCACAACTCCAAGACTTACCTAAGACTTCATCTTGGGGCAAGAAGAGAACTATTTCAGAGAACAATTTTGAAAAGGAGTAGAAGGAAAAAAGGTGATTTGTGCTTAAATGACCAACTCCATTTTAACAAAGCAGGTAAGATAGAGAGGTTTCACAAAAACTCAGAAGAATAAAATCTTGGACCTGGGTAGGCATAACCTTAGAAATAACTAAGATGATACAGACAAGTATGGAGATAAAATGATAGAGATGCTAGAAATATATGTATATATTTATTCATATGCTTATATTTTATTTATATTATTTACATAAATATATGTGTATACTACATATATATATAATGTGTATACTACATATACATATACATTCAGTTACATTATATATATAATGATGAGATGACAGAAATAATCAGAAGAAATGTAAAGGAAACAAAATATATCCAAATATGTTTTGACTCCACAAGAAAAAGCCCCTGCCACCTCTACGTGCCACATCAACTTAGTAGCAATATTTCATATGATCTAATGTTAAAGAATGAAGAAAAAGAAATGAACTCTACAAGAAGAACATAAGTAGAAGAGGGAAGGGGAAAAGAAAAGAGATAAAAAGGAGGAAAAAAAGGAGGAACACAATGGAAATAAACAATTGCAGAGCTGGATACAGAGAATAAAGTGTCACTCCTCTTTTTCATCCTCTGCTGCATGAACACAGTATGGCATATGCTCTGATTGAGTTTGGTTTAAATAACTGTTTCCCAGGCTTAGATCTGATGTGATACCAGGATTCTAGCTTCTACTTAATTGATTCAAGTTCCCTCTGTCTCTTTCTCCTTGTTCTGTTGAGGGGTATGTTCATTAGTTACAACAAACATTTCTACATTTTCTCTTGGTCTCTCATTTCCCATTCAGGACTATTTTGTCTCTGACCATGTAGCTCTGTGCTGTTTCCAGATTTTAGCTCGTCTTCTTGCCTAAGAGTCTCAGGTGACAAGAAGGCCAGGTCTGAACCAATAATCTGAATTTTCCTCCATATATGAGGAAGTCAGTGACTTCGGGGGGAAAATGTGAAGGGCAAGTAGCAGATTGTTATTTGTCCCCCATAATCATTCTCTCCTTCTTCCATAGGAATACAGTTACAGCTGAACCCATGACTGCCTGACTAGAGATTATATATCTTGGTCTCACTGGCAGCTAGCTCTGGCCATGTGAGTATGTTTTGGGCAATAGGATGTGAGAAGAAGGCTCTGGTTCTTTCCATTAAAAGAAATAGATTAGTGATTTCCCTGTCCATTTTTCCCATTCCCACTGTTTGGGAGACAATGGCAACCAGACCAGATTTCTTGGACCCAGAGAGGGAAACTACGTGTTGAGGAAGGCAGGTTCTTCCTACCATTTCTGGACTGTTTGATGAAAGAAAAATAAATTATGTGGTTTAGACCACTGTATTTTGGGCTCTCTTTGTTACAACAACTTGGCCTGTATTCTAAAAAAATTCATTATTTATGAAGCCCATTGGAGATTTCAGAGGTGTCACAAAGATGTGTCTGGAAGGGATATCGGAGTTGCGGTAAGCACACAGGTGTGAATTCACAGATTTACTCATACCTTTTTTTTTATTTTTTTTATTATTTTTTTATACTTTTTATTTATTTCTAGGAGAGAGAGAGAGAGACAGCGTGAGCAGGGGAGGGTCGGAGAGAGAGGGAGTCACAGACTGAAACAGGCTCCAGGCTCTGACCTGGCAGTCAGCACAGAGCCCGACGCGGGGCTTGAACCCACGAACCGCGAGATCATGACCCAAGCGAAAGTCGGACGCTTAACCGACTAAGCCACCCAGGCGCCCCACTCATACCTTTTTTGAGACTGTTTTTTTTGCATTTATATCTTCTCCTTTTTCCTTCAAACAGAAAAGAAAAGAATCCTTTAGAATAAACAGAGATTTACAAGATTCACATGCCAGTAAGCTTCAAGTATTTTAGTTTTAAGTCTACATTCCACTTGTGTAGTGCTAAATCTCCAGCTACTAACACACTAGCTTGGTCATCATTATATTGAAAACAAAAATAGCAATAAACACAACTTAGCTTTATACAGTACTAGTCATTTATTGTATACTTTTACCTATTCACATGAGGCTTTTTCATTCACAATGAAGATAATGCAAAGGACAGCTAAATCAGGCAGGGGCTGACAGAGAAGAGGGGACTGTCAGAGGGATCAAGGAAAGTAGATATCAGAAATCACAAGTATATGTCCTGAAATTTAGGGGTTTGGCTTGAAAAGCCAAAGATATAATGCATGTTTATAACAACAAGAACTTAAGAGAGAAGTAGAAAAGAATCAGAGAAATGAAGACAAATTTAGAAGGGGATAAAAGAGATCAGATATTTCAGAAGTTAAAGTGAAGAGTATAGATTTGTTTAAAAAAAAAAAAA